>NW_011493257.1:21198-22598 GCF_000754665.1 Bison bison bison | reverse complement strand
TGTCAGGTGGTCTGGTATTTCCATCACTTTAAGAATTTTCCACAGTTTCTTGTGATCCACACAGTCAAAGGCTTTGACATAATCAATAAAGCAGAAATAGATGATTTTCTGGAACTCTCTTGCTTGATATCTGGTTCCTCTGCCTTTCCTAAATCCTTCATGTACTGTTGAAGCCTGGGTTGGAGAATTTTATGCATTACTTTGCTAGTGTGTGAGATGAGTGCAATTGTACAATAGTTTGAACATTATTTGGCATTGCCTTTTTTTGGGATCAGAATGAAAACTGACCTTTTCCAGTCCTCTGGCCACTGCTGAGTTTTCCAAATATGCTGGCATATTGAGTTGAGTTCAGCACTTTCACAGCATCATCTTTTAGGATTTGAAAGAGCTCAACCGGTATTCCATCACCTCCACTAGCTTTGATCTTAGTGATATTTTGTAAGGCCCACTTGGCTTTGTTTTCCAGGATATCTGGCTCTACACGAGTGAGCACACCATCATGGTTAGCTGGGTCATAAGGTCTTTTTTTTTGTATAGTTCTTCTGTGTAGTCTTTCCACCTCTTCTTAATATCTTCTGCTTCTCTTAGGTCCATACCATCTCTGTCCTTTATTGTGCTCATCTTTGCATGAAATATTCCCTTGGTATCTCTAATTTTCTTGAATAGATTTCTAGTCTTTCTCATTCTATTATTTTCCTCTATTTCTTTGCATTGACTACTGAAGAAGGCTTTCTTATCTCTATTTGCTACTCTTTGGAACTCTGCATTCAAATGGGTATATTTTTCCTTTTCTCATTTACTTTTAGCTTCTCTTCTTTTCTCAGCTATTTGTAAGGCCTCCTCAGATAACCATTTTGCCTTTTTGCACTTCTTTTTCTTAGAGATAGTCTCGATCACTCCCTGTTGTACAGTGTTAAAACCCTCCGTCCATAGTTCTTCAGGCACTCTGTCTATCAGATCTAATCCCTTGAACCTATTTGTCACTTCCACTATATAATCATAAGGGATTTGATTTAGGTCATACCTGAATGGTCTAATGGTTTTACCTACTTTTTTCAATTTAAGTCTGTATTTGGCAATAAGAAGTTCATGATTACATGGGAGCCACAGTCAGTTCCCAGTCTTGTTTTTGCTGACTGTATAGAGCCTCTCCATCTTTGGCTACAAAGAATATAATCAATCTGATTTCAGTATTGACCATCTGGTGATGTGCATGTGTAGAGTCTTTTCTTGTGTTGTTGGAAGAGGCTGTTTGCTATGACCAGTGTGTTCTCTCGACTAAACTCTATTAGCCTTTCACCTGCTTCGTTTTATACTCCAAGGCCAAATTTGCCCGTTTTTCCAGGTATCTCTTGACTTCCTAATTTTGTGTTCCAGTCCCCTATAATGAAAAGGACATC
>NW_011493257.1:19044-20025 GCF_000754665.1 Bison bison bison | reverse complement strand
TTAGCATATTGGGCACCTACCAACCTGGGGAGTTCATCTTTCAGTGTCCTCTCTTTTTGCCTTTTCATGCTGTTCATGGGATTCTCAAGGCAAGAATACTGAATTGGTTTGTCATTGCTCTTGTTAAGACTTCTATATTGAATAAAAGTGGTAAGAGTTGGTTGGTATTCTTGACTTGCTTCTGATCTTAGATGAAAAGCTTTCAGCTTTTCTCCATTGAGCATAATGTTAGCTGTGGGCTTGTCATGTATTGGCTTTTATTATGTTGAGTTAGTCCCTCTATACTGACTTGAAAATTTTTATGATAAATGGATGTTGGATTTTATTAAATGCTTTTTCTGTATCTAATAAGATTATCACACATTTTATATATTTAGTCTTATTAATATGGGTTTATTACATTGGTTGTTTTGTGGATGTTTGTCTATCCTTTCTTCCATGGAATAAATCCCACTTGGCCATGGTGTATGATGCTTTTATTGTATCATTGAATTCAGTTTGCTAATATTCCATTGAGGATTTCTGCATCTATGTTCATTAGAGATATTGCCTCATTTTTTGTATCTGATGTCTTTCTGGTTTTGGTATCAGGGTAGTGCTGACCTTGTAAAATAAGTTAGGAAGCATTCCTTCATCTTCTATTTTTGGAATAGTTTGAGAAGACTAGACTTTAACTCTTCTTTAAATAGTAGGTAGAATTCACCAGCACAGATTATTTTGTAACTCAACAAACCTGGATCTAATTCCTGCTATTTTCACTTATTTTAACTCCATGCACACATGTGTGTGCTAAGTCACTTCAGTTGTATCTGACTCTTTGTGACTTTATGGACTGTAGCCAACCAAGCTCCCCTGGCCATGGGATTCTGCAGGCAGGAATAGTGGAGTGGGTTGCCGTGCCCTCCTCCAGTGTATTTTGCTGGACCAGGAATCTAACCTGCATCTCTTGTGTTTCCTGTGTTGGCAGGCAGGTTCTTTATT
>NW_011493257.1:15724-18944 GCF_000754665.1 Bison bison bison | reverse complement strand
CGAATCAGGTCATCTCAGAAAAAAACAAGATGTTTACATATGTTGATTAGGTCAAGAAAATCCCAAAGCACCAACCAGCACCCTTGAATTGGCTTTCATGTTCTCACAGGGCCTGGGTAGTTTAACTGGAAGGAATTGCAGAGGTGCTGAAACTCTAATATTTTGGCCACCTGATGCAAAGAACTGACTCATTGGAAAAGACCCTGATGCTGGGAAAGATTGAAGGTGGGAGGAGAAGGGGACAACAGAGAATGAAATGATTAGATGGCATCACCAACTCAATGGAAATGAGTTTGGGTAGACTCCGGGAGTTGGTGATGGATAGGGAGGCTGGACATGCTGCGGTTCATGGGGTCGCAAAGAGTCAGACACGACTGAGTGACTGAACTGAACTGATTTGATGCATATGGTGATAATTTGCTGCATTTAAATTGAGAACTCTCAGGTTTTCATGGAATCTCAGGCTAAAATGAACCAGTTAAGGAAATTCAACCTAACTTATTAGCCTGGGATCAGTGGGGTAGTGTTCTAACTTAAAACATTAAATATATTAATAAATAGGTTGAAGACCTAGGGAGTATCACCGCTTCAAAACCACCATCTACCACCACCACTTAACACAGTCAGTTCCTGTCTAAGCACCGTGAGTTTTATGGGCAGAGCAGATAGTAGGGCAGAGGCAAGTCACTGTGGGACTCAACAACAGACTTTTGAGTGAAGCATATCAAGAAAGAAGCCACTGCATATTTTTTCTGTTCTTATTCCCCATCCTTCATAACTTGCTGCTTGAATCTTAGCCCTGTCTCTGCCATTGACTAACTCAGTGCCCATGGACAAATCACTTATATCCTCTCTTTCTCTCTTAGTTTCCTCTTATATAATCTGAGAGGGTAGAATCTCTAAGGTTCTTTCTAGCTCTGATAACTTATGATTCCAATTCTAACAGAAGATTAAGAAGGAAAAAGGGAACCTGAGACTAGAATGCATGACTATAGGTGGATGAGTATGGGCAGCTCTCTGAGTCCAGTTCCTGGAGTATGATAGTGAGTGAATCTTCTCCCCCAAAGAAGGTTATTCTCACATGCTGTCTCTGATTAGCAGTGGTGTGTGTGTGTGTGTGCATGCCTGTGCATATGTGTTGTATGTGTGTGAAAATAGAGAAAGAGATAGAAACAAATGAATCAGAGTGAGAAGATGAAGAGGAGAAGATATTGGAGGGAAGATGGGACTGGGGGAATAACAAACTCAGAATCTTTTGAAATGTTTCCTTTTACATGTCTATTCCTTCTGAGCCTCTGTAGGAGCTCTAACTTTAGAATAAAACACATTTTTAATTAGTTTTTTCCAAATTATTAATAAATTACTCAAATCAAACTAGATCTTCAAGTTCAGTAAGCTTCCCCAGACAACTGCTATCACAGAAAACTCCTTCAGGCTGATCAAAGAGAAGCAGCAGAAGTACTTTAGGGCTTCTGCTCCCCATCCACAAACAGACCCAACTATGTGCTTTTCAACAAGACCAATTCATTAACAGAGAAAACTGTTAATAATACTGGATTAGCTACCTGAGAGACCATCTGTGCCTCTCATTCTGAGGCAACTGAGAATGACTGGGTTGGGACAGTTGCATCATTTTCATATAGATCAGAGGCAGGACTTGTGGGAATTAAATATTTGAGACTGCTCTTCCTGTTAATATTTACTGTATGTTACCTTATCTTTCTTTCAAGTCAGTAGTCTTAAAGTAACATACTCTTTCAAAGTATTTTTCTTTTCATAAGCTGTGGACTGGACTCTCATAAACAGTGACATGACTATAAGAGACAGATTGATTGTACCAATGTCCTCTAACAGTAGAGATTATAATAGAATTTTTACTAGAGACATTCTAGGATATTGCTGCATCCCAATATATTGGTGCTTATTCTATTCATTCATGTCCAGGGGTAATTTCAGTAAGATTTTATCCAGGAGAATCACATTTTAAGTGGATCCTTTTTTTTTTTTTTTTTTTAACAAGCAGTTCAGTGGTAAAGACTCTGCCTGCAATGCAGGAGCTGCAGGAGTTGCAGGTTTGATCCCTGGGTCTAGAAGATTCCCCTGGAGGAGGGCATCGCAAACCACTCCAGTAATCCAATGGACAGAGAACCTAGTGGGCTACAGTCCATAGGGTTGCAAAGAGTTGGACATGACTGAAGCAACTGAGGATGCACCAAGTCTATTTTATCATTTTTGTCTTACAATTGGTACTTTTGGTGTCAAGTCTAAATTCTCTTTGCCTAGCCCTAGATCCTGATAATTTTCTCCTATGTTTCTGAAAGTTTTACAGTGTATATGGGGTATTTCTGTATTTTGTGTAATGAATGCCTAGTTACTACAGAAACATGTATTAAAAAGGCTGTCCATCCCCCATTGAATTTCTTTTGCCTGTTTGTCCAAAATCAGTTGGGCACATCTGCATGGGTATATTTCTGCATTCTATATTTTGCTTAATTGTTGTATAGGTCTATCACTCCATCAGTAGCACACTATTTTGAAAGCTATAGATAAATGTTAGGCCTTAATACCCCACATGATTCTATTTTTCAAGATTGTTTTAGCTATTCTAGGAACTATGCCTTTCATATACATTTCAGAAAAAATCTTGTCTGTGTCTCCAAAAAAAAAAAAAAAAACCTGGGACTTTGACAGTGATTGCGCCGGCAATCATTGTCAAATGTATAGGTTGATGTATAGGTCAATTTCAGGAAATTTGGCAACTTACAGTTCAGTTCAGTTCGGTAGCGCAGTTGTGTCCGACTCTTTGTGACCCCATAAATCGCAGCACGCCAGGCCTCCCTGTCCATCACCAACTCCCGGAGTTCACTCACACTCATGTCCATCGAGTCAGTGATGCCATCCAGCCATCTCATCCTCTGTCGTCCCCTTCTCCTCCTGCCCCCAATTCCTCCCAGCATCAGAGTCTTTTCCAATGAGTCAACTCTTCGCATAAGGTGGCCCAAGTACTGGAGTTTCAGCTTTAGCATCATTCCTTCAACTCTACTGTGTTTATTCTTCCAAACTATAAACATGATATGCCTCTTCTTTTCTTAGATATCTTTAATTTCTTTTATCAGGGTTTTATGTTTTAGCATGCAGACCCTGTGTATGTTTTGTTATATTTATACCAAATTATGTCATTTCCTCTGAAGGGATTGCAAATTTAATTTTCCACATCCTC
>NW_011493257.1:13344-14450 GCF_000754665.1 Bison bison bison | reverse complement strand
GTTGCTGTCGGTTCATCATATAAAGCTTTTATTATGTTGAGGTATGTTCCTTCTATTCCTGCTTTCTGGAGGGTTTTTAATCATGAATGGATGTTGAATTTTGTCAAAGGCTTTCTCTTCATCTATTAAGATAATCATATGGTTTTTATCTTTCAATTTGTTAATGTGGTGTATTACATTGTTTGATTTGCAGATATTGGAGAATCCTTGCATCCCTGGGATAAAGCCCACTTGGTCATGATGTATAATCTATTTAATGTGTTGTTGGATTCTGATTGCTAGAATTTTGTTAAGGATTTTTGCATCTATGTTCATCAGTGATATTGGCCTGTAGTTTTACTTTTTTTTTTTTTGTGGCATCTTTGTCAGGTTTTGGTATTAGGGTGATGGTGGCCTCATAGTATGAGTTTGGAAGTTTACCTTCCTCTGCAATTCTAGAAGTGTTTGAGTAGCATAGGTGTTAATTCTCTAAAATTTTGGTAGAATTCAGCTGTGAAGCCCTCTGGTCCTAGGCTTTTGTTTTTTGAAGATTTCTAATTACAGTTTCAGTTTACATGTTTGTGATGGGTCTGTTAATATTTTCTATTTCTTCCTGGTTTAATTTTGGAAAGTTGTACTTTTCTAAGAATTTGTCCATTTAACCAAGTTTTTCATTTTATTTGCATATAGATGCTGATAATAGTGTCTTATGATCCTTTGTATTTCTGTGTTGTCTGCTGTGATCTCTCCATTTTCATATCTAATTTTGTTGATTTGATTTTTTTCCCTTTGTTTCTTGATGAGTCTGGCTAATGTTTTGTCAATTACATTTAACTTCTCAAAGAACCAGCTTTTGGTTTTATTGATTTTTGCTATGGTCTCTTTTGTTTCTTTTGCTTTTACTTCTGCTCTAATTTTTAAGATTTTTTTTTCCTTCTACTAAACCTGGGGTTCATAATTTCTTCCTTTTCAATTTACTTTAGGTGTAGAGTTAGGTTATTTATTTGACTTTTTCTTGTATCTTGAGGTAAGCTTGTATTGCTATGAACCTTCCCCTTAGCACTGCTTTTACAGTGTCCCATAGGTTTTGGGTTGTTGTGTTTTCATTTTCATTTGTTTCTATGCAT
>NW_011493257.1:9811-10131 GCF_000754665.1 Bison bison bison | reverse complement strand
GTGTATAGGAATGCAAGGGATTTCTGTGTGTTGATTTTATATCCTGCAGCATTACTATATTCATTGATTAGCTCTACTAATTTTCTGTTGGAGTCTTTAGGGTTTTCTATGTAGAAGATCATGTCATCTGCAAATAGTGAGAGTTTTACTTCTTCTTTTCCAATTTGGATTCCTTTTATTTTTCTGCTCTGATTGCTGTGGCCAAAACTTCTAAAACTATGTTGAATAGTAGTGGTGAAAGTGCACACCCTTGTCTTGTTCCTGACTTTAGGATAAATGCTTTCAATTTTTCACCTTTGAGGATAATGGTTGCTGTCGGT
>NW_011493257.1:5071-5724 GCF_000754665.1 Bison bison bison | reverse complement strand
TTTTTTTTTTTTTTTTTTTTAAGGCTCGCTTGTTCAGTCGTGCTTTGGGAAGGGAGGAACACTGCAAACAAATGTCACTGGCATGTGCTCGCAGTAATTCAGCCACACTTGTTTGCCCCCCACTCATGGCATGTGTGCTTTCCCAGTCTACACTGCTCTCAGACTCTAGGTTGCTCTGCTGGAAACTGTCTGATTCTGGCCCTGGTTTGCCTGTACTTCCCAGGTCTAAACCTCTCAGGTTCAGGTTCTCGGGTACTCCACAAAGGCGCAGACTTGGTTGGGCCTGCGTTTTGCGCCATCCCAGGTCTGAGCAGCTCAGGTGACCAGGTGTTTGGTGCGTGTCGTCGCCCCCAGTTGAAGGCTGCAACTTATCCCCTCCCCTGTCCCAGCTGCTTGGTTTTCTGGGTGTGTATCTTCTGGGGAGCTGATCTCTGGCTGCAACCCTCCCGGCAGATGTCGACCGTCCAGAAACCAAAGATGTCTTGGTTAGTAACAAAGTCTGGTTGCAGTTTGGTATAGGATGCCTCTCTTAGGCTGTGATTGCCCTCTTCCATCTCTGGCTGCACTCACCTGCCTGTCTCTGGCAGGGAATAGGTTGATTCGCAGCCAGCTAGCTCTGCTCAGTCCTTTGTTCTGTGAGCATGCCTGGCAGT
>NW_011493257.1:4780-4971 GCF_000754665.1 Bison bison bison | reverse complement strand
CATCTGGGCTGTTGCATCTCTGGGAGTTGCTGTTAGGCATGTAATCTGTGGGTTTTAATTATTTATTTATATTTCTTCCCAGTTATTTTGCCCTCTGAGATTCCAAGGCTCGCCACAGACCCATCGGAGAGAGTGTTTCCTGGTGCTTGGAAACTTCTCTCTTTTTTAAGATTCCTGGGATGGATCTCCAT
>NW_011493257.1:0-823 GCF_000754665.1 Bison bison bison | reverse complement strand
CATATGAAAGAAATTGTATAGTATTTACTCTTTGGTTTCTGGTGTGTTTCTTATAGCATGATGTTTTTGAGACTCATCTGTTTTGTTTGGTGTATTAGTAGTTCACCGGGGCTTCCCAGGCGGCACTAGTGGTAAAGAACCCACCTGTCAATGAAGAAGACACAAGTTCGATCCCTGGGTTGGGAAGATTCCTGGGAGGAGGCCATGGCAACCCACTCAAGCCCACGAACAGGGGAGCCTAGGGGGCTAAAGTCCATGGTGTTGCAAAGAGTTAGGACTGAAGCATCATAGCAGGCATGCACACACCTTAGTTTGTTTACCCATTCACCAGCTATTGAGCATTCAAGTTTTCAATTTTTGCCTATTACAAATAGAAGTACTTATTCTTGCCTGGGAAATTTCATGGACAGAGGAGCCTGGCGGGCTATGGTCCATGGGATCACAGAGTCAGACATGACTGAGTGAATGAGCACACTTGCATATGAACATTTGAGTGGCCAGTCAAGTGGCACAAAAACTATTTTATTTATCCTGTGTCTCACTGGTCCTCCTTTGTTTCCTTATGGTCTCTTTTTGAGCCCCCAAATGTTGATATTCTCAAGAGTTATAGTTTAGTTCCAAAGGTATTATTACTCTGCAAATTTTCACTGGAGATCTTATCCACTTTCACCGTTTCAAGTCTTCATGCTCAGTCACTCCATCGTGTCTGAAAATTTGGGACTCCATGGACTATAGCCCACCAGGCTCATCTGTCCATGGGATTTCCCAGGCTAGAATACTGGAGTGGGTTGCCATTTCCTTCTCCAGGGATTCTTCCCAACCC
>NW_011493256.1:14091-15245 GCF_000754665.1 Bison bison bison | reverse complement strand
TCAAGAAGTCATTATGGAGGAAAGGAGACATCTTTCCACTTATTTCAGGCTGCATTCTTATCAGTTTTTTGTCTTCCTTCATTCAGAAATGTTCTTTTACACCCATGGACCTGACCCTATCTCCATGGTTTTTCAGGGAAGGATGATGTGTTTGATTTAGTTACTTACCTCTCTTCTTGCTCTCTCAGATGGAGTCTGCTACTAGTTCAATACATATTTACTGAGTACCCTGTGGGTACCAGGCATTGAACCAGTGGCTTGCAATAAAAAGATGAATATGCTATGTTTGTATACCTTGAGTAGGTCAAAGTCTAACAGTGTAGGTAAATATGTACAGAACTTTACAACATAATTCAGTATCAAAAATAGTTTATTTATATCCTTCTTCATTTATAAAATGGATTTGAGGTGGTGAACATGGCAAATTTTGCTTATGAATAAATTTTAATGAGAGCCCAGATGAGAGAAGGAATGATATGGAGTGAATTGGCCAAAGACTCCCAGATTATATATTTTAATTTAACTCAAAGGATGATTAGGAGTTTTCTAGGGAATTGGGGATTGGGGGTGTGGGTGGGGGGAGTCATTCCAGACAAATGGAACATCACACAAAGTAGGGGTTGTCTGGCTAGTTTAGGAAATGGCTTGTTTCTCTGTGTCTCAAGCAGATGTGGTAAATGCCTGGCATGATCACCACTATTGGCTCCTCCCATATCCATGGCAGAAATTTTAATCAGACATATCATTTTTTTTTCCAAGTGAGTCTAGATATGGCTTAGAAAGAATACTCCTAAAGACAGTGTTCCAAATGTTTACTTGTAGTCAATTTGAATTGAATCATGAGATGAAATATATTTGCCATCCTTGGTTGACCTGCAATGCTTTTTAAAACTATATATTTTCAGGAACCAGAAACTTATTGGGAATCTAAGCTTTTAACAAGCTTCCCTCTACCCTCCTCCTCGCCCTCATGATTCTGATGTAGTGAGTTCATGGATCTGTATTTGGTAGCTACTGCGTTATATTACATCGAGCTTCCCCAGTGGCTCAGTGGGGGAATCCGCCTGAAATGCAGTAGCCACAGGAGATGAAAGTTCAATCCCTGGGTCAGGAAGTTTCCCTGGAGTAGGAAATGGCGACTCACTCCAGTATTC
>NW_011493256.1:10114-10803 GCF_000754665.1 Bison bison bison | reverse complement strand
GGATCACAATAAACTGTGGAAAATTCTGAAAGAGATGGGAATACCAGACCACCTGACCTGCCTCTTGAGAAATCTGTATGCAACTCAGAATGAATCAGTTAGAGCTGGACATGGAACAATAGACTGGTTCCAAATAGGAAAAAGAGTATGTCAAGACTGTATGCAGAGTACATCATAAGAACGGCTGGACTGGATGATGCACAAGCTGGAATCAAGATTTCCAGGAGAAATATCAATAACATATGCAGAGGACACCACTTATATGGCAGAAAGTGAAGAAGAACTAAAGAGCCCCTTGATGAAAGTGAAAGAGGACAGTGAAATGTTGGGTTAGAGCTCAACATTCAGAAAACTAAATCATGACATCCTGTCCCATCACTTCATGGCAAATAGATGGAGAAACAGTGGAAACAGTGGCAAACTTCATTTTTGGGGGCTCCAAAATCACTGTAGATTGTGACTGCAGCCAGGAAATTAAAAGACGCTTACTCCTTGGAAGGAAAGTTATGTCCAACCTAGACAGCTTATTAAAAAGCAGAGATGTTAGTTTGCCAACACAGTTTGTTTAGTCAAGGCTGTTGTTTTTCCAGTAGTCATGTATGGATGTGAGAGTTGGACTGTAAAGACAGCTGAGTTCCGAAGAATTGATGCTTTTGAACTGTGGTGTTGGGGAAGACTCTTGAGAGTCC
>NW_011493256.1:9167-10014 GCF_000754665.1 Bison bison bison | reverse complement strand
TGGCTCAGATAATGAAGTCCTTATTGCCAAATTCAGACTTAAATTGAAGAAAGTAGGGAAAACCACTAGACCATTCAGGTATGGCCTTAATGAAATTCCTTATGATTATACAGTGGAAGTGACAAATAGATTTAAGGGTCTAGATCTGATACACAGAATGCCTGAAGAACTATGGACGGAAGTTCATGACATTGTATAGGAGACAGGAATCAAAACCATCCCCAAGAAAGAGAAATGCAAAAAAGCAAAATGGCTTTCCGAGGAGGCCTTACAAATAGCTGTGAAAAGCAAAGGAGAAAAGGAAAGATATAAGCATCTGAATGCAGAATTCCAAAGAATACCAAGGAGAGATAAGAAAGCCTTCCTCAGTGATCAGTGCAAAGAAATAGAGGAAAACAATAGAATGGCAAAGACTAGAGAGCTCTTCAAGAAAATAAGAGATACCAATGGAATATTTCATGCAAAGATGGGCACAATAAAGGACAGAAATGGTATGGACCTAACAGAAGCAGAAGATATTAAGAAGAGGTGGCAAGAATACACAGAATTATACAAAAAAGATCTTCACCACCCAGATAATCACAGTGCTGTGATCACTCACCTAGAGCCAGACATCCTGGAATGTGAAGTCAATTGGGCCTTAGGAAGCATCATTGTGAAAAAAGCTAGTGGAGGTGATGGAATTCCAGTTGAGCCATCTGAAATCTTAAAAGATGATGCTGTGAAAGTGCTGCACTCAATATGCCGGCAAATTTGGAAGACTCAGCAGTAGCCACAGGACTGGAAAAGGTCAGTTTTCATTCCAGTCCCTAAGAAAGGTAATGCCAAAGAATGCTCAAACGACTGC
>NW_011493256.1:4412-5108 GCF_000754665.1 Bison bison bison | reverse complement strand
GAAATAGCTGAGAAAAGAAGAGAAGCTAAAGGCAAAGGAGAAAAGGAAAGATATAAGCATCTGAATGCAGAGTTCCAAAGAATAGCAAGGAGAGATAAGAAAGCCTTCCTCAGTGATCAGTGCAAAGAAATAGAGGAAAACGATAGAATGGGAAAAACTAGATAGCTCTTTAAGAAAATTAGAGATACCAACGAAAAATTTCATGCAAAGATGGGCACAATAAAGGACAGAAATGGTATGGATCTAACAGAAGCTGAAGATATTAAGAAGAGGTGGCAAGAATACACAGAAGAACTACAGGAAAAAGATCTTCATGACCCAAATAATCACAATGGTGTGATTACTCATCTAGAGCTGGACTTCACATCCTGGAATGTAAAGTCAAGTGGGCCTTAGGAAGCATCACTATGAACAAAGCTAGTGGAGGTGACGGAATTCCAGTTGAGCTCTTTCAAATCCTGAAAGATGATGCTGTGAAAATGCTGCACTCAATATGCCAGCAAATTTGGAAAACTCAGCAGTGGCCACAGGACTGGAAAAGCTCAGTTTTCATTCTAATCCCAAGAAAGGCAATGCCAAAGAAATGTTCAAACTACCACACAATTGCACTCATTTCACATGCTAACAAATTAATTCTCAAAATTCTCCAAGCCAGGCTTCAACAGTATGTGAACTGTGAACTTCCAGATGTTCAAG
>NW_011493256.1:0-535 GCF_000754665.1 Bison bison bison | reverse complement strand
ATCATAGAGGAATACCTTTGAATCTTGTGGGAACTTGGTTTTGATGCTTTCTAAGTCTAAATAGGATTGTTTTTAGTGTGAGTTTTCTTCCTCCACATAGCCATTATTTTAAAATCACTTGTTGCCTTCCTTTTAATTTTTAAAGTCTATGTGTTTGTCTCCCCCACATTTCCCCACCTAGTATTTGATGATACTATCTCAATTTGCTCCCCAATTTTTAAACCTGTGCACGTATTATTTCCCTTCCAGAAACCCAGGGATTAATGTCAAAAGGGCAAGGTTCATTAGGCAGCTGCTACTCTGTTGCCTAGCAACCATCAGAGGCAGCTGGGAATTACTACAGAGGCCTTTGTGGGAACATGATCTGACCCAACTGGTCAGGGAGGAGTAAAGAGCAAATGAGATCATGTAAATGTCCTTTATTATTGATAAAAACAAAGTTTGATTCAGTCTTGCAGTATATCATATGCACTATTACTTTACTAAAAGAAATTTAAATTTGCTTTAAGAAAGTTCAGCTTCTTTTTGCTCTCCT
>NW_011493255.1:20570-21010 GCF_000754665.1 Bison bison bison | reverse complement strand
TTAACTTAATTACATCTGCAAGGACTCTATTTCCAAATAAGGTCACATGCACAGGTACAGGCTGGTTGTGGGTATGGGGGTAAGAACTTGGATATATCTTTTAGGGGGAAATTCAACCCATCACCAGGGCTTCCCTGGTGGCTCAGACGGTAAAGCATCTGCCTGCAATGCGGGAGACCCAGGTTCAATTCTTGGATCGGGAAGATCCCCTGGAGAAGGAAATGGCAATACACTCCAGCACTCTTGCCTGGAAAATCCCATGGACGGAGGAGCCTGATAGGCTACAGTCCATGGGGTTATAAAGAGTCGGACATGACTGAGCAACTTCACTTTCACTTTTCAACCCATCATAGGAAGATATATTCATATAACTTCTAAAGATAATAGTTAACATTTAGCAAGTACATACTAGGGACAAGGCAATCTTTAAAACACTTTCA
>NW_011493255.1:19846-20332 GCF_000754665.1 Bison bison bison | reverse complement strand
CGTGCATTGCAGGTGAATTCTTTAACATTTGAGCGACCAGAGTAGCTGTGCTTGTTGAAAGCTATGCACTAGGCATTGAGATTAGTGCTAAACATGGATTACATCATCTGACCTTCACAATAACTTTGTAAGGAAATTACATTTATGTTATTTAGGTAGTTTATAGTCAAGAAAACTAAAGCACAGAGGGCTTAATAAAGTTTCTAATGCTTATATATATATGTATATATACACACACACATATATATATACGCATATATATGTATATATATATACATATATATAGAAGATGTAGTAGATTCGAAATTAAGTGACTTGATTCTCAAGGTAGTGTGCTTAACAACTCTACAACACTGAATCTAAGATGGAAACTTTCACTTATTCATCATTTATCTGTTTTCCTTAGTCCCCGTGTATATTATGTGTACAGTGAAATTTTACTGAATGAATGAATGAATTAGGGTAACAATTCTACAAAATCATATT
>NW_011493255.1:14247-17375 GCF_000754665.1 Bison bison bison | reverse complement strand
TTTTTCTCTTTGGCTTACTTCACTCTGTATAACAGGCTCTAGGTTCATCCAACTCACTAGAACTGACTCAAATTCATCCTTTTATGTGGCTTAGTAATATTCTATTGTACATATAGACCACATTTTTTTATCCATTCATCTATTGATAGACATCTAATTTGCTTCCATGTCCTAGCTACTGTAAATAGAGCTGCAATGAACTCTGGGGTATATGTGTCTTTTTCAATGATGGTTTACTCAGGCTATATGCCCAGTAGAGTAGTATGATTGCTGGGTCGTTTGGTAGCTTTATTCTATTTTTTTTTTTTTTTAAGGAATCTACATACTGTTCTCCATAGTGGCTGCATCAATTTACATTCCCACTAAGAGCACAAAAGGGTTCCCTTTTCTCCACATGCTGTCCAGTGTTTATTGTTTGTAGATGTTTTGGTGATGGCCATTCTGACTGATGTGAAGTGATACAGCATTGCAGTTTTGCTTTGCATTTCTCTAATAATGAGTGATACTGAGCATTTTTTTCATGTGCTTATGGAAAGTACAGCAAACATTGCAGTTGTATCTGATTCTGAACTGCAAATAACACATAGCTGCAGCACCACTAAACTTCAACATCACCAACATTAGACAGAATAATACTAAAATGTTTGGAATATTATAAGCTTCTCTGATTCTCTAGGCTCCCAAGGGCTTGGGGGTTGTTTGAAGGAGATTATATCTTTTCTCACCTATTTTCACCAGTCCCTGGATGATTCATCCCTCCCAGATTTCTGTGTTTTCCCTGATATTAAAATATGATAGAGATCCAAGGGTATTGAACTTTAGAGATGGACATATAACAGGTCTTGGGAATTCACAAGGCCCAGCAACATTTTATACGTTCCTTAGGTAGAAATCTGTGAAGACAATAATGATAGATAGGATTTGATTTATGTCAGCTATGTATCAGTCAAATAATCATGTCTATTTCTTATAACAATCCAATAATAGGCAATATGAGTTCCATTTAATGAAGAAAACTGAGTCTCAGGGATCTTTTAGGACTCACAAATTGAACAATATTCCTTTGATTTGGGTGTCAGGTCCAAATTCCATGATCCCCCAATGTCTAAATTAAATTCCATCTGCTACCATTTAGACTTTGGTTTTCTTTTAGTCCTGTCCTTGGAGGGAAGCAAAAGCAGAGTTGCTGATTCTCAAGCTAATTTTTTCTCTCTTTTATCCATATTCCTTCTTTCTTAACGTAATATTAACAACAACAACAACAACAAAGTATAAAATGAAATTTCTTAAATCACAGAAATCCCCCAGTGTGGTTTTCTGAGTTAAGTTCAATATTCAATCAAATGTTCAAGTGAATTGATAGTCCAGCAACTTTGATATGTTTCCTTCCTCTTGCATGCTTTTTAGTCTCTTTTTTTCCTTTAGAGAAGTAATATTAACCCCCAGTTTGTTCTCTGTGTCTATAAGTTGACAGAGGTGAGGAGGATGAAGAATAGACAAAATAGGTGAAGGATATTAAGAGGTACAAACTTTCAGCTATGAAATAAGTAAGTCAGGGGAAGTAGTATACACATAGGGAATATAGTCAATAATGTAGCGACTTTGTGTTGTGACTGGTCTTACTGTGGTGATAGTTTCATAATGTATAAAAATGTCAAATCACTGTGCAATATACCTGAACCTCATATAACATTGTATGTTGATTATAACTCAGTAAACACACTCCCCCAGTTATTTTTGTTCTTGGAGATTTGTTAAATCTATTGTGAAAAGTGTTTGCTGATATAGCATCATAGGAACACATAAAAATCCATTTATTCTTTCTCCATTGCTTTTTTGTAATGAATTACCAAAAAGGCAGAATAGTTTATAGGCATCCTGCTCTCACTAGGCTCCCCCATCCCTGGGATTCTCCAGGCAAGAACACTGGAGTGGGTTGCCATTTCCTTCTCCAATGCATGAAAGTGAAAAGTGAAAATGAAGTTGCTCAGTCGTCCCCGACTCTTAGCGACACCAAGGACTGCAGCATACCAGGCTCCTCCATCCATGGGATTTTCCAGGCAAGAGTACTGGAGTGGGGTGCCATTGCCTTCTCTGAATATGAGAGGGAAAGTATTTCCTCATTAAGAAAGAGTTGCCAAAATATATTCATTTCTTCGCATGAATAAAATTAAAAACTCTAAAGTTGTTTGGTGATCATTTTATCCCTGCACGCTGCTAGGTTGCCATACCTTCTTGTCCAGCTGGTTTGAATATTTCTGTCAGTTTCTTTAATGACAGATCCAATTGGCCCTTCATCACTATCCCTTTTTCCCTTTCTCTACCCTCACATCTCCCACTTCCCTCTAAGTCTCTCATCCCCTATCAAACCAGTTCAATCACAAAGACCTTTAAGTGTACATTAAAGGTAACAAAATTCTGCTGCTTTATGGCATCTAACTTTCAATTGAAATTCTGCATTGCTAGGCCCTGTTGACATTCACCTTTGCTTTGCCCTTAGGACATATGAAATACATTCATGAATTTTAAGGAGTATTCTTTCTCTTGATCCCTCAGCTAGGGAAACATCTTGCTTTATGAAGCTGTAACCATTTTTTTTTTTTTTGACCTGAAGAATTTATATGGCTGAGGATCCACTGTACCTCCTATGAAATACTAGCAAGTAGCAATACAATTAGTCTTACAGAGAAATAAAAAAAAAAAAATTATTCAAATACTGGCAGAAATCTTGGAGAAAATATTTTATCTTTTAAGTTATTTCATTTATTAAATTTTTAATAATGTAATTTTATGAATGTCTAATCTTTTAATTTTATGTCTGCTATTATAATATCTTCTAAAAATTTCATGTAAGCTTACACACGGAGGACAGGGTGGTAACTTGGGGATTGTGATTTATGCTCCCTCTTTTGAGGTACAACTGAGCTTATAAAGAAGTTGGTTTGCCTTTTCAACACAATTTTGAATGCCCATTAGTAAGTATATTGTGCTTCTCCAGAGACCTCCCTTTGATAGGTAAGGCATATAAGTGAGAAATAGATTTAAGGGACTAGATCTGATAGAGTGTCTGATGAACTATGGATGGAGGTTCGTGACATTGTACAGGAGACAGGGATCAAGACCACCCC
>NW_011493255.1:8498-11980 GCF_000754665.1 Bison bison bison | reverse complement strand
GAAAAAACCCTGATGCTGGGAAAGATTGAGGGCGGGAGGAGAAGGGGACAACAGAGGATGAGATGGTTGGATGGCATCACCGACTCAGTGGACATGAGTTTGGGTAAATTCCGGGTGTTGGTGATGGACAGGGAGGCCTGGCATGCTGCGGTTCATGGGGTCACAAAAAGTTGGATACGACTGAGTGACTGAACTTAACTGAACTGATGGCATTATTAGACAGGCACATGGGGGTAAGGTGTCCTACTCATTTCTTAGAAACCCCAGTACAAAGATGTAGGAAAGAGACACATGTGAAAAGTAATGATGGAAACTTAAGCACTGTTAGCACATTGAGGGATAGTCTTCTAAACACCCACATCCCTAAAAGAGTGAGGATTGAACTCTACATACAAGTTCATGACAAGAATTAATGAAATTGTTTCTCAGGTTCTACTTTGCATTTCTCACAGTATCAGGCATTTCATTTTTTGTCATTTTTAATAAAGCTTGTCAAGTGCCAAACTTATGAATAATAAAAGGAAAGAATCAGAACAGATAGAAGGATACAGGCTTTTGGGAGTCTCTTCCTGGCTGACTCCAGAGAGTTATTATTTTTTTTTTCCTTCAGATGAAAGACATGGCTCTAACATTAAACTATGTGGTACATCATTGCAAACTTTAATAGCCAGGTTACAAACAGCAGCTGCTCCCTTAGTACAACTCTAAACTCAGAGTGATCACTCACTAACTGCATAAGGAGAGTATGTCACTTTGTAACATTCTATTACAGTGGCAGAGGCAGCAGCACTCAGCAGAGCAGCTTTTTCCTATGCAACCTCAGCTTGGAAAGTTTTGCAGTAATGCTGGGGCCTTTCTGTTTATCTGGTAATATTGAAGGAAGGTAGGACCAGATCAAGTGTGACATTGCTACTCCGAATGGACCCACTGAAAGAGAACCCAACAACCATTCTGGTTTAGGTTCTCAAGATCTGTTTGTTTTAAAAGGAAACATTTATGAATTGGCTAAGCTGGGTGGAATGCAAGTGTTTAATCAGTAAGACCCATGCAATAAAATTGAATGTAGCACAAGTGGAAGGATTTCAAAAATAAGCTGATTGGCTGCAAAATGTACAAGCTCTCATAACTCTACCTGGAACAAAGCTCTGTCATCTATCCAAACATTAGTTGTTCCTAGGAAGCACTTTTGGACACTTGACAAATGTAAACGAATTTTACTGTCTACATTCATTCTAGCCAGACCTTTGAGATAAATCCCTATAGTTATCTTAACTCTTTGGTTGCTGGTGCAAATATAAAGTAAATGAAAGTATAGAGACACTATTAGCTTACTTCCTTATTGTTAGTCATTATGATAATAGCATTGCCCGTAGTATCTCACTGTAGTCTCCTAACAATCTTCTAAAGGGAGTCCTATTGCTCCAATATCAGGGCAGCCACAAAAATCCTACTTATATTAATTTCCTTCAAGATAGTTAAAGTTTAAAATTTTAGATCTTATCTGTTGTCTGAATAGAGACTACACGGAAAATAGAGTGAATGAGAAGACATGTTCAGTTTTAATGTATTTCTAGTAAATAATTTCAGCTTTGTATTTACAAATATGCCTCTCAAAGAAGATAAGAACATCTATAAATTAAAGTGTAGAAAGAAAGGCCTGAGATGAGGTACATTTAAACAAATTCGGGTGTTAGCTGCAATCCTATTGAGTGGAAAATATCAGTTTCCATTTCCAAATGTTAGAGTATAGTGTATATACATTGCCAATGCTTTTCAGAATTGTGCTAGCCAATCAGTCTTTGCTAAAGAGACAGGGAACAGTATTTCCCCATTTTGTCTCTGCTCAAAAATGCAAAACATGTTAATATTTTTAGATTTTCTAAATTTAAAAAGTTATTTTGTCATATTGCACTTTGCCTTTTTGACTAGATCTACATTTAGCATGAGAAGCTATTGTATGCAAGGATGCTTTATTTTAGGGTGTGGCTTTCAAGGACACTTAAAGAGCTCATAATGTATTTATAAGCCTGCTAAAGATGGTATACAGGAATGTACACCTTACAAATAATTTACAATATATTTACAGCAAAGAAGTTAGAACACATCAATGGCTCCTGCAAATGCATTTATTGTATTCATCCATTTCATTAAAAATGACTTAAATATGTTCAAGTGCACTATTTATAATTGAAATGGAAGCTCCAGGAATAGCAATCAATGTGTTGTAATTGTTGACCAGACAAAGCTATGGTAAACAACTCAAGATCAAACTTTTTTGTATGCATCCATACCAATCAAACCACATTTAATAAGCCTTTAAAAAATCTAAACCCCTTAAAGGGAAAGTAAACTAGTATGAGAGAAAGGACATTTTGTATCACTGATGAAATGACTTAAGTATAAGAGAGGGCTCACATAACATTTCTCCTCATTGACTATTGGGACCATTTGCTTTGCACTTACTAACACTTCTCCAAAGGTAAATTTCCCCCCTTAGATGTAAAGCTACATAAAGACTTGCCTAAAAAGCTGAATGGATCTTAGACGTTTTCTACGGGACCATATGATCTATCTTCCTCTCACTTGCTTTTCCTCAGCAGACAAGATCAAACCCCAAATTCTGCCTTTGTGTTTGAAAAGCCCTAAATTCCCAATACCTTAGTCCACCTTGCAAATGATATTATAATGGTCATGATGTTTATATTTTTGTTAGTAAGGATCCAGAGGTGACTAGAATATATATAGTTTATCATTTTGCCATTTATAAATTCACAAGATCAATGTACAGCTTCTGTATCAGCATCAAACCCAAGTTTCAAGATGTTTCTCATGAAGCTCATATTAGCCTCTTCCCAAATAATGATTTAGCTTTGAGCATTTTCAACTGGTATTTATGAGCCTTAAAGATGTTTTCCTATTAAAATTATCCAAGCATATTTTTTATGGACCGCAGCCATGAAATTAAAAGACGCTTGCTCTTTGGAAGAAAAGTTATGACCAACATAGACAGCATATTAAAAAGCAGAGACATTATTTTGTCAATAAAGGTCTGTCTAGTCAAAGCTTTGGTTTTTCCAGTAGTCATGTATGGATGTGAGAGTTGGGCTATAAAGAAAGCTGAGCTCTGAAGAATAGATGCTTTTGAACTGTGGTGTTGGAGAAGACTCTTGAGAGTCCCTTGGACTGCAAGGAGATCCAACCAGTCCATTCTAAAGGAGATCAGTCCTGGGTGTTCTTTGGAAGGAATGATGCTAAAGCTGAAACTCCAGTACTTTGGCCACCTCATGTGAAGAGTTGACTCATTGGAAAAGACTCTGATGCTGGGAGAGATTGGGGGCAGGAGGAGAAGGGGACGACAGAGGATGAGATGGCTGGATGGCATCACCGACTCAATGGATGTGAGTTTGAGTGAACTCCGGGAGTTGGTGATGGACAGGGAGGCCTGGCGTGCTGCAATTCATGGGTCGCAAAGAGTTGGACAC
>NW_011493255.1:6373-7321 GCF_000754665.1 Bison bison bison | reverse complement strand
AACCTACACAACATAAAAAAAAAAAAAAGAAAGAAATAAAATGAGGCTTTCCCGTTCATAGTTACCTATTCCTGAACAGTAAGGCTAACATGCTTCTATTTCCCCTAAGATTCATTTCTTTACACAGCAAAGGCTCCATGGGTTCTCTGTGATTTGTCAGAACTGTTCTGCCTGTCTCTGATCCTTCCCTTGCCAAGCTGCCAACGTGAAGTCTTGTTTTCTGACTCAAAATATTCAAACACAAGGTGTTGAATCGTCAGTCTAGGATGCAATTGAAGAAACTAAATGAGACAACATTCTCTCTTGAATTAACACATAAACCATATTTATTAGGCTGATTTGTGTAAGTAATGGAGAAAAAAAAAGAAAGGAGTGCAATTGATTGATTCAATGTAGGGGGAATTTCAAAGGGTTTTGGGGTGATTTGTACCTGGATTTTGGAACTTTCCCAAGTATGTAGATTGCCCTCAATGTTTCAACTATCTCATCCTTTGAAAGAGGAGTGAATTCCAACTAGATGCTGGCAGAGCTACAGTTGTTAGAGCATGTCAGCCAATCTAGCATAGAAGCCAGGGGAGCACAGAACTAGAAATATGCATGCTCTCTTTCCTCCAGACTGACCATCTGTGTATGGACACAGAGCATCAAAGTTGTGCAGCTGTGCTGATAATGCCCTACGGAAGGACGTCAGTTTGCTTCAGATATAATTCATTTCTCTCCTGTCAATGGCTATAGGATATATCTGAAGCAGATTGATGGAGTTTGGGATGGAGGCAGAGAGTAGACAAGAGCCTTTGTGGGTTTTTCTACATGAATACCATAAACTTGATACCAAAAAGTGATGTCACCAGGATGATTTGGGCTTTGAAGGTACACTCTAAAATCCACCAGCATTGATTCAATGGTCAGTTTGCAGGTGCTAAGCAGTAGCACATGTGCTGTTGTGAG
>NW_011493255.1:4811-6070 GCF_000754665.1 Bison bison bison | reverse complement strand
TTCTCCCAAATCATCCCACCCTCTCCCTCTCCCACAGAGTCCAAAAGACTGTTCTATACATCTGTGTCTCTTTTGCTATCTCACATAGAGGGTTATCATTACCATCTTTCTAAATTCCATATATATGTGTTAGTATACTGTATTCAGGATAGTTTATTTTATTTTATTTTTTTAATTTTATTTTTTAAAATATAAATTTACAGGATAGTTTTTTTTTTCACTTTTTAAAAATTTATTGTAATTGGAGGCTAGTTCTTTACAATTTTGTATTGGTTTTGCCATACATCAACATGAATCCACCACAGGTGCACACGTGTTGCCAATCCTGAACCTACCTCCCACCTCCCTCCCCATATCATCCCTCTGGGTCATTCCAGTGCACCAGCCCCAAGCATCCTGTATCCTGCATCGAACCTGGACTGGTGATTTTTTTCTTATATGATATTATACATGTTTCAATGCCATTCTCCCAAATCATCCCACCCTCTCCCTCTCCCACAGAGTCCAAAAGACTGTTCTATACACCTGTGTCTTTTTTGCTGTCTCACATACAGGGTTATCATTACCATCTTTCTAAATTCCATATATATGCATTAGTATACTGTAGGTGTTTTTCTTCCTGGCTTACTTCACTCTGTATAATAGGCTCCAGCAATGCCATGGGAGTGTTGCAGTGATAATTTGCCTGGTTTTCGAAAACTAATTTTGTTCAAAGAGACAGTAGCTACTTTGGTTCAAAAAATTCATAGAAAATAGAGGCAATCTCCATGCTCAACTCATATCTATTCTCAACATGCAGAAATAGATAAAGCTTTTAAACTTAAAAAAATAAACTTCTTTAAACTTTAAAACAAACAAACAAACAAACAAAAAAAAAACAACAGGCATTTACAAGCCCCTGGCTATAGGCAGACATTTCACTAAAAGTGGTAACCACTGCTGGGGAGACAGCAAGCAATTTTCCACTCAAGTCTCATATAGGTTAAACCATTAACAAAATAACAAAATTAAGCTGATGTTGTACATTCTAGTTTGCAGCAGGAAATATTTTCATAGAAAAATCCTATCATCTGTCTTTGAACCTCCTAAGAAAGTTCCATTAGATAGATTTTTGTGTATTTCTTTTTTTCCCCTCTAAATTCTTGTGCAGGAAAATTGAAAACTTCTCCAGGGCTAAGTCAAGATACAGGATCAGTTCAGTTCAGTTCAGTTCAGTCACTCAGTCGTGTCTGACTCTTTGCGACCCCATGAATTGCAGC
>NW_011493255.1:4048-4711 GCF_000754665.1 Bison bison bison | reverse complement strand
CCATATATATGCATTAGTATACTGTATTGGTGTTTTTTTTTTTTTTTTTGGCTTACTTCACTCTGTATAATCAGCTGCAGTTTCATCCACCTCATTAGAACTGATTCAAATGTATTCTTTTTAATGGCTGAGTAATACTCTATTGTATATATGTACCACTGCTTTCTTATCCATTCATCTGCTGATGGACATCTAGGTTGCTTCCATGTCCTGGCTATTATCAACAGTGCTGCGATGAACATTGGGGTACACGTGTCTCTTTCCCTTCTGGTTTCCTCAGTGTGTATGTCCAGCAGTGGGATTGCTGGGTCATAAGGCAGTTCTATTTCCAGTTTTTTAAGGAATCTCCACACTGCTCTCCATAGTGGCTGTACTAGTTTGCATTCCCACCAGCAGTGTAAGAGGGTTCCCTTTTCTCCACACCCTCTCCAGCATTTACTGCTTGTAGACTTTTGGATCGCAGCCATTCTGACTGACATGAAACGGTACCTCATTGTGATTTTGATTTGCATTTCTCTGATAATGAGACAGTATGGTACTGGCACAAAGACAGAAATATAGATCAATGGAAAAATAGAAAGCCCAGAGATAAACCCACGCACCTATGGACATCTTATCTTTGACAAAGGAGGCAAGAATATACAATGGATTAAAGACAATCTC
>NW_011493255.1:1168-2001 GCF_000754665.1 Bison bison bison | reverse complement strand
TTCCAGTCCATTTTAGTTTGCTGATTCCTAAAATGTTGACGTTCACTGTTGCCATCTCCTGTTTGACCACTTCCAATTTTCCTTGATTCATGAACCTAACATGCCTGATTCCTGTGTAATATTGCTCTTTACAGCATCAGACTTTACTTCCACCACCAGTCATATCCACAACTACGTGCTGTTTTTCCTTTGGCTCTGTCACTTCATTCTTTCTGGAGTTATTTCTCCACTGATCTCCAGTAGCATATTCAGCACCTACAGACCTGAGGAGTTCATCTTTCAGTGTCCTATCTTTTTGCCTTTTCATATTTTTCATGAGGTTCGGCCATAGATTTTCATTAAATCTATGTTCATTAAATCATAAATCATTAAATCTAAATGTTCATTACAAAACAAATTGAGGACTACCACATAAATCAACAGATATTATAAACAAATAAACATAAATCCTATCATCCAGAAACAGTTAATATGTTGTGAACATTATTCAATATACCACTTTACACAAATCAGAATGAAATAAAGGTAGATGTACAAAGTTTAACTAGAATGAGCTTCTACCATACATGATGTTTTGAAACAAAAATAATAAGATTATTTCATTTGATCAAAAATGAAAATAGTATATAAATAAAATGGAAACAATTCTTAAATTTACTATTTCTTCAATGCAGAAGTTATTAATCATTAAAATATAAGAGTATAAGGAAACCATTAATATAGAGGGATAATGTTATAGTATATATATATTTCAATTTTACCAATAGGCATGCTTTTTTTTTTAACCAACAGATTTACTTTCTAACATAAAGGATAAGATAATTAGCACACTT
>NW_011493255.1:0-502 GCF_000754665.1 Bison bison bison | reverse complement strand
ATTGTGTGAATATACTACATTTTGTCTGTTAATCAACTGATAGTTATCTGGGTTTCTTTCACTTTTGGCTATTATGATTAATGCTGCTGTGAAGATTTTTGTACAAATGTTGGTATGAATATACATTTTCAATTTTCTTGGATATATAATTAATAGTGGAATTGTGAGATATTTGATATGTCTTTTATATTTGTGAAATTGCCAGATGTTTCTCCAATGTGACTGAAACATTTCATATTCCCAGTAGCAATGAATGAGAGTTTCTATCACTCTGCATCCTTGCCAGCATTTGGTGTTGTCAGTGATACAGCTTTTGGTCATTCTATTAAGTGTATAGTAGTGTGTGTGTGTGTGTGTGTGTTAGTCCCTCAGTCGTGTCTAATCTTTGTGACCCCATGGACTCCTCTATGCATAGGATTCTGAAGGCAAAGAATACTGGAGTGGATTGCCTATTTCCTTCTCCAGTTATAGTAGGACCTTGCTGTTTTAATTAGTATTTCCC
>NW_011493254.1:10809-11141 GCF_000754665.1 Bison bison bison | reverse complement strand
CTCACATCCATACATGACTACTGGAAAAATCGTAGCTTTGACTAGATGGACCTTTGTTGGCAAAGTAATGTCTCTGCTTTTTAACATGCTGTCTAGGTTTGTCATTGTTTTTCTTCCAAGGAGAAAGCTTCTTTTAATTTCATGGCTGCAGTCACCATCTGCACTGATTTTGGAGCTCAAGAAAAGAAAGTCTGTTACTCTTTCCATTGTTTCCTCATCTATTTGCCATGAAGTGATGGGACTGGATGCCATGATCTTAGTTTTTTGAATGTTGAGTGTTAAGCCAGCTTTTTCACTCTCCTCTTTTGCTTTCTTCAAGAGGCTCTTTAGTT
>NW_011493254.1:10129-10709 GCF_000754665.1 Bison bison bison | reverse complement strand
TTTTTTTTTTTTTTTTTTTTCTCCCTCAGTGAGCTGATTTTGTCTTTTAGACTCAACTATCACGGTCAGCAGTTATAAATCAGGACAGAAACCTACCTCATGAGGGTGTTGAGAGAAGTCAAATATCCTAAATACCAAGCTCTCAGAAAATGGAAAACTACTCTAAGTGTCTTAATTGTTAACACTAACACAAGTATACATGGAAAAGATGGGTGAAGTTGCCCAAATACCATGTGGAAAGAAAGGTCAGGATTTGGAGTCAGAAGTCATGAGTTCAGTTCAGTTGTTGCTTATTCGTGTCCAACTCTTTTCAACTGCATGGACTACAGCAGGTCAGGCTTCCCTGTCCATCACCAAATCCCAGAGCTTGCTCAAACTCATGTCCATTGAGTCAGTGATGTCATCCAACAATTTCATCCCCTCTTGTCCCCTTTTCTCCTGCCCTCAATCTTTCCCAGAATTAGGGTCTTTTCCAATGAGTCAGTTCTTCGCATCAGGTGGCCAAAGTATTGGAACTGCAGCTTCAGCATCAGTCCTTCCAATGAATATTCAGGACTGATTTCCTTCAGGGTTGATTGGT
>NW_011493254.1:6043-6824 GCF_000754665.1 Bison bison bison | reverse complement strand
TCCTTGCCCTCTCACCATACCCAGAAATTCAATTTAAAACAATTCTTTGAGCCTGTTCTGTCCAAACAATGGGGAGTTTATTACATGGACTCCTAACCTATGTTTAGATATTCTTTGTTTATATAAAGATTCATTAAAACAATCTGCTTAATAGTAGATTATATGTACAAGATCTATCGTTTTTTCTACCCCATGAAGGGCTTCAAATTTAAATGTTGTTCAACATGATTTATATTAACAAATCCTCAAACCGAATCACATCTCTCTTTATATTAGCTATCCAGTGCTGCAGAAAAAAAATTAATATAGCAGTTTAAAACAACACACATTTATTATCTCAGAGTTTCTATTGGTCAGGAATCAATTTGCACTTAAATTTCTAGCTCAGAATCTCTCATAAAGTTGTAATCAAAATGTCGATAGGGAGGAATTTCAAGGAGGAATAAGATAGGGAGATCACTTGCCCCTCCAAAAATAAATAAAATTCATGTGCATGCAGAACAACTCCTACAGAATACCTTTGAACACTGGCAGAAGATCCTGGACTTTGAAAAAGGCAAGTCAGTCTCCTCAGAATGCATGTGTGAGATTCTTTGGGTGTTCTGGAGTGTTGAGTGTTGCTTTCACCATTAGTCTTGGGGTGTTGTCTTTTGTGTTGTATGACCTTTGAAGCCTGGGTGCTACAGTCAGGGCTTAGGCCTGCACCCTGAGGTGGAGATCTGAGTCCAGGACTTTGGACTACCAGAGAACTCCCATCCCCAATGGAACATTAATCAATGAG
>NW_011493254.1:5264-5943 GCF_000754665.1 Bison bison bison | reverse complement strand
CCTGGAGAATCTCAGGGATGGGGGAGCCTAGTGGGCTGCCATCTATGGGGTTGCACAGAGTCAGACATGACTAAAGCAACTTAGCAGCAGCAGAAGAAGAAGAAAAAGAAGAGAAAAAGAAAGGTAATGAGAAAATATTTGAGGAGATTATTGTCAAAAACTTTCCTAACATGAAAGGAAATAGCCACCTAAGTCCAGGAAGCCCAGAGAGTCCCATACAGGATAGGCCTAAGGAGAAACACACCAAGACACATATTAATCAAACTAATAAAAATTAAACACAAAGAAAAAATATTAAAATCAGCAAGGGAAAAGCAGCAAATAACATACACTGGGATCCCCATAAGGCTAGCAGGCAATATTTCAACAGAAACTCTGCAGGCCAGAAGAGAGTGGCAGGATATACTTAAAATG
Organism: Bison bison bison; assembly: GCF_000754665.1. Classification (NCBI taxonomy): domain Eukaryota; kingdom Metazoa; phylum Chordata; class Mammalia; order Artiodactyla; family Bovidae; genus Bison; species Bison bison. Next base: position 5,529 of record NW_011493254.1, on the reverse strand, counting down.
ATGAAAGGAAAAGAAAAAAAAAAAAACCTACAACAAAGATAACTCTATTCAGCAAGGATATAATTCAGATTTGAAGGAGAAATCAATAGCTTTACAGACAAGCAAAAATTAAGAGAATTCAGCACTGCCAAATCAACATTACAACAAATGCTAAAGAAACTTCTCTAGACAGGAAACACAAGAGAAAGAAAATGCTTACAAAAACAAGCCACAAATAATAAAGTAAATGGAAATAGGATCATACATATCAATAATTGCCTTAAGT
>NW_011493254.1:4317-5164 GCF_000754665.1 Bison bison bison | reverse complement strand
CAACAAATCATCAGCAAAACAGGAATACAATGCTGTCCATTAGCAGACAAGGTGCCCAAAGCTATACCAAGTTTATAGACACCTCAAAACATGCTACTGGATATGGCACTGCACTTCAGAGAGACAAGATCTAACTCCATCCACCAGAACACAGGCACAAGTACCCTCAACCAGGAAATCTTCACAAGGCATTGATCCAACTCCACTCATGGGGGATAAATCCCACACTTAAAAGGAAAAACACCTTCCAACCTATAGAAATGTGACCCCCAAACAGTAAATTAGATTAAATGAAAAGACAGAGAAACACACAGCAGATGAAGTAACATGGTACAACCCCACAAGACCAGATGAATGAAGAGAAAATAGGCAGTCTACTGGAAAAACAATTCAGAGTAATGATAGTAAAGATGATCCAAAATTTTGGAAATAAATGGAGGCACAGATAAACAGACTGGAGGCATGTATTGAGAAGATACAAGAAATGTTAAAGAAGAAACTAGAAATAAAGAATAGACAATTGGCAAAGAACAATGCAATAATTGAGATTAAAAATACACTAGAGGCAACCAATGGCAGAATAACTAAGAAGTGAGTAGAATGGTGGACATAGCTGAAGGAGATCAGATTAAGGAAAAAGAATAAAAAGAAATGAGCACAATCTCAGTGACCTCTGGAACAACATTAAGCACATGAACAGTTGAATTATAGGGGTCCTAGAGATGGAGAAGGCAATGGCAATCCACTCCAGTACTCTTGCCTGGAAAATCTCATGGACAGCAGAGCCTGGTAAGCTGCAGTCCATGGGGTCACTAAGAGTCAGGCATGACTGAGCAACTTCACTTTC
>NW_011493254.1:443-822 GCF_000754665.1 Bison bison bison | reverse complement strand
CTGCCACTGTTTCCACTGTTTCCCCATCTATTTGCCATGAAGTGATGGGACCAGATGCCATGATCTTTGTTTTCTGAATGTTAAGCTTTCAGCCAACTTTTTCACTCTCCTCTTTCACTTTCATCAAGAGACTCTTTAGTTCCTCTTCACTTTCTGCGATGAGGGTGGTGTCATCTGCATATCTGAGATTATTTATATTTCTCCCGGCAATCTTGATTCCAGCTTCTGTTCATCCAGTCCAGTGTTTCTCATGATGTACTCTGCATATAAGTTAAATAAGCAGGGTGACAATATACAGCCTTGATGTGCTTCTTTTCCTATTTGGAACCAGTCTGTTGTTCCATGTCCAGTTCTAACTCTTGCTTCCTGACCTGTATAC
>NW_011493254.1:0-343 GCF_000754665.1 Bison bison bison | reverse complement strand
CCAGGCTCATCAGGAAAAAAAAAAAAAAGAAGAAGAAGAAGAAGACTCAAATCAATAAAATTTAAAATTAAAGAGAAGTTACAATAGACAACACAGAAATACAGAGCATCATAAGGGACCCAGTTCAGTTCAGTTTAGTTGCTCAGTCATGTCTGACTCTTTGCAACCCCATGGACTGCAGTACACTAGGGCTCCATATCCATCACCAACTTCCAGAGTTTACTCAAACTCCTGTCCATTGAGTCGGTGATGCCATCTAACCATCTCATCCTCTGTCATCCCCTTCTCCTTCTGTCTTCAAACCTTCCCAGCATCAGGGTCTTTTCAAATGAGTCAGCTAGAT
>NW_011493253.1:18699-20159 GCF_000754665.1 Bison bison bison | reverse complement strand
TTCTGCCCAAGGCACACCTCCATTCCTTTGAAAAGACTGCTGGGAAGGAGCAAACTGGATATAGCGTTAGGCTAATCCTTGTACTACAAGAGTGGCAGCCACGGGGCACACACTGCCTGAAAAGGATCTAGGTAAAATTCTCACTCATCTCCCAAAATGACAGACAGGGTCTACAGGGACTGGCTAGGCAGGATGCCAAGGTAGAAGTCCACCTCAGAATCACCTGGGAAGCCATTTAAAACACCCAGGACTGCAGGGCTCTGCAGCAGGGGAAATTCTGCTTTCATCAGTCAGGGATGGATGGCTAATGCGCACGCCAGATGAGGAGACAATGAGAAGCCAACTCCCTCACTTACAGATGGGGAAACTGAAGGACAGAGAGGGAAAGAGTTACAGCTGGGATGAGGCTCTGGATACTAAGCCCTCTCTGCTCTTCACAATTCCAGGCTCTGCTCAACTGAGGGGAAACTAGTGTGGGTGCTCTAGTATATATTGGGGGGGGGGTCAGGGGCATTTAGAGATAATCAAGCCATTTATATTTGATTCATGCTTTTCATTTCACATTCTCCCCCTTTTCTTCCAACTTGATCACTGGATCCAAGTCTTTCACTTTTAGATAAGGAAGCTGGGGGCAAGCGTGGAGAAGGGTCAGATTCTGCCCTACATGAGATTTAGGATCCAAATCTCTGTGCTTTCCTTCCACTACATTTTGACTCCAAAGTCCCATCCTGAGAGAAATATATCATTACAGATTGTATTGGGTTGGTCAAAAAGTTCGTCTGCATTTTTCCATAACATCTTACAAAAAACTTGAACGAACATTTTGGTCAACACAATATTTCATTAGTATTCTTCCCACCAAGGGGAAACTTTGTTAGAAGCCAACACACTCCCTGGCTCTATGGCATCAGCCTGCCCTGAGAGCTGCTCTAACTGCTGGTTTCCAATCTAAGCTTATATTCCAGGGCTGCCCTGGAAATATTGGTAAAGCCAGCACAGCTAATATAGACAAATGATAGCAATGAAATAAATTATTTGCATTAGGTGGGACTTCTCTTTTAATTTAACTATTTTAAAGTTCTAAATTCTTTTCTAGCCTTTATGTATAATTAAATACAGATGTTCTCAGAGCTTAATGTCAGTTTAAATTTCAGCCCTTGGAAAGTAATTTGTTTGCATGTTCAATGAACAAACCCTTTCTTAATGGTTTCAAAGACCCAGGCTCATGCATCATGAATCAAGGTTGCCTTTAACAAAGCTAAAAAGGTCAAGCAAAGTAGGCCTTCAACTCCCACCTTTTAAAGAAGAAAAAAAATCAAGCTTTTGGTTCTTGTCTTAACGGCACACATGTCTTAATTTCTTTAGGTATGTGTATGATAATATGAATGATTCATCTGTGCCCTCTCCACACAAAAGCCAGGTAAATTGTGCTCACTGTCCCATGATGATGATAAGGGTTT
>NW_011493253.1:17998-18599 GCF_000754665.1 Bison bison bison | reverse complement strand
TTAAAAACCAGGAAACGAGGGAAGGCAAGGGTTATGGATTTGTAAGGCAAGAACAGCTGGGGTTACATCCTGGTCTTCTGCCCTTGGTTCTGGATTCAGGTTCTCTCCCCTGCTTGAGCTGCTATGAAAATAACCACAGCAGCGCTCACTGGTTGAACTTTCTGTGTTGGCACTATGCTAGGTAGTCTGTAATATCCAGCTTGAGCCACCCCCCAGTGCCTTCTTGTTCCCACTGGGCAAGCACATTTGGCCCAGAATGCTCCATGTTTGCTAAATTCACACGGAGAGAAAAGCAGGCAATGGGCTATCCACGCTGCCCCCCTGCACCATATTCACCTCTGAATCAAGCCAGCCCTGGCTTTCTCAATACAAAGAATTCAAGCTGGCACCGGCTTCCTGGGCACATCTTGATAAGCAGCATGCATCCCACCAGAGAAGGGATGTTTTTTTAAAGCCAGGAATCAATTAATTTAATCTGGTTCTTGTGTGGTTCAAGAAAGCCCCACACGGGCGACAACTGGGGACTTAAGAGCAGGGTCTTGGCAGTTGGCCATGCGGTGACTCCACAGAGGGTGTCTTTGTGCCTCCTGCCCTTCTGCCC
>NW_011493253.1:15791-16324 GCF_000754665.1 Bison bison bison | reverse complement strand
CGTGCCCAGACTGGTCATAGTCTCACTGAAGGGGGACGATAGCAGGGCAGCAGAAGTAAAGCAGGGTAGGAGGTGGGCTCCATAAGCAAGACACCGACTAGGCAGCCTCTTGGGCAACAGGTCAAGGACCTAGAAGGTCAAAGCCATGTCAAGAACATGTAAAGAATCCAGAAAGTTCCAAAGGTAAAGGTGTGCGAGATACCAACAAAGTGGCAGAATCCAGTCTGCAACAAGGAATTCAGGCAATTAATCATGCCTTCAGGGGCAGACGAGCTATAATGGTTTCAGCACACAAGCAATCTGGAACAAAAGTGTATGAGGGGAGTTCTTGGCACCAATCATCAGAGTTGAGATAGGAAGCTTATTCCCAAGGCTGCCTTCATCTACGATTTCTCTAGAGCTCTAAGGAGGTGGAGTATGGCTGGCCTTCGCCTGAGGACACACAGAGACAGAATAATTGGAGCTGCAGAGTAACGGCTCCACAGATTTTCCTGGTTGAGCACTAATCACTTAAAAAGAGGGTTCTGCAGCAC
>NW_011493253.1:14751-15691 GCF_000754665.1 Bison bison bison | reverse complement strand
CCGATATGACCTAAGTCTAGACTATGGTGGTTTTCACTTCTCTCTCAAACTTAACAAAGGATCATTTTGAAAGTTACCCCATAAGTACTTACTAATGGGTTCTGTTTTACCTTTCTTTGTTCTAATCCGAGGTATTAACATTTACAGAAACTCTCTTTTTCAAAATGTGTTGAAATTATGGCTTGATTTGAATTCCTTAAAAGGCTAGGGTAATAGAATTCAGAGCAGGAAAAGACTTTTGAGTCTGAAGTTTCCATATTAGGAAGACTAGGTAAGAGTGAGAGAGTATGGAAACGTTGAGAAGCAAGATGACACGCTCAAGCCAATGTTAAACAGTGCTCTGTGATTTTTTTCACTTAATTCTAACAACAATAGCTTAAGATAAGATATAATTATTTCCATTTTACAAATGAGATAGAGAGATTAAGCTGCTCCCAAGGTCAAAGCTAGAAAATGAAATAACTAGGTAGAGATTTGAACCCAGTCCCTTGTTTCTGGAGCCTATGAACTTCATCAGTGCTTTAGGGTAGTATGATGTTTAAAAAGTGAAAGTTGAGGGATCTTTGAATCTGGGTGCTAGTCTCAACCTTATTTCTGACCCTCCAACTCTCTGAGAAAATGTACACTCCATACTAGATAATGTCTAAGGTTGCTGCCAACTCTGTATTTTTTGGATCTGCAACAGAATCAAGAAAAGTTGCCAACTTATTTGATATACAGATGACTGAGAGATGATGGTGATGGAATTGCCTGAGGTCAGAAGGTTGGCAACACACACCTACAGGAATGTCCACAAGACCTTTGAACTAGAACTCAGGAGGCAGGTCTGGGCTGGAGACATTGAAGCTTTCCTCATGGCAGTGATAGTCTGTGAGATCTCGACATGAATGTAGGGAGAAAGAAAGGCAAAGACAGAGGACCGAGCCTCTGAAAAAACTGT
>NW_011493253.1:13978-14651 GCF_000754665.1 Bison bison bison | reverse complement strand
TGTCTTTCCCCACATGGGCTCCCGAGGTAAGAGTGAAGCTCCACTCTTCGAAGGATGCCCCAGACATAGTAGGCACTCAGTGTTCTTACACTGGACTAAATCACTCTGCACAGACTCATGCTGTTTCTGCACAGCCAAAGGCAACAGGATGCCTGAAAAGCATAGGAATGGGGCAAAAGTAACTGCAAACCAAAGCTTGATATTTATGAAAACAATAAGCCACGTTGGCCCTTTCAACCAAACCTACATAGGCCTGGATACCATCATTAGCTGTGTCATCTATGAATAAAAACAGAAAGGATAGTGACAGAAAGCCCTGGAAAGATACAGCATGTAAGCAGTGATCAGCACAGCTACCATAGAGTAGAGCTTTTCCAGAGAGAAAGCTGGTGGGGAGATGGGGTGGAAAAGTAGTGGGGTGTGTGCGAAGAGGCCTGAGAAAAGATGAGAACGACAAAAACTAAATAAATAAAAAGGCAATTTCATTATCATTTCAATTTGGGAAACTAAATTGTATTGTTTCCTTGATTTTTCAAACACACTTGAAAGATGTAAACACAAGAGCAAAAAATAATGAGATCTTGTCAATGTCTGGAATCAGCTGTCAACTGAGCCACCCCTCATACACAGCTGTCATTTGGTGCTCCAGCTTTCCAGGAGGGAGGCTTGTACG
>NW_011493253.1:8615-13660 GCF_000754665.1 Bison bison bison | reverse complement strand
GGTTCCAAACTGGGAAAGGAGTAGGTCAAGGCTGTATATTGTCACCCTGCTTATTTAACTTATATGCAGAGGATATCATGAGAAATGCTGGGCTGGATGAAGCACAAGCTGGAATCAAGATTGCTGGGAGAAATATCAATAACCTTAGATATGCAGATGCAAAGATATGGTAGATATGGTAGATGCTTTCTACCACTCTATGGCAGAAAACAAAGAGGAACTAAACAGCCTCTTGATGAAAGTGAAAGAGGAGAGTGAAAAAGACTGAACTGCTATTGTTTAGGTTAAACATCCTTGGAGTCATCTCCATTCTTCTTTGCTTAGTCTATAATGAAGTCCTCTGCAATAGTGTTGAATACAGGTAGCTTATTGTAGTCCTAAGGAAATGGCAACCCACTCCAGTACCCTTGCCTGGAAAATCCCATGGATGGAGAAGCCTGGTAGGCTACATACAGTCCATGGGGTCACAAAGAGTCAGACACAACTGAGCGATTTCACTTCACAGTGATATCCTGTAAGTTGCCCAGTTTCTCAACAGGGGTGGCGATGGAGTAGCGCTGACTCCAGCAGGGTTCATCACAAACCAACTCCCATCTTACCAAACTGATAGTGTTACGTGTTCTTACACATCCACAACGCCCAGCCCAGCCTAACCCTAGGCACAAAGTAAGCACACCATAACGCTCAGTGAGAGAATGAATTCTTGAGTATATAAATGAAAATGATCACGCTTAAGATGGAAGAGTGAGATCAGGTAATGGGTCAGAGTATCTTAGATAAACACAGAGACCTCCTTGCTCTTCTTTTTAAAAAATTCCTTTTTATTTTTAGGCTGCATTGAGCAGCATGTGGGATTTTAGTTCCCTGACTAGGGATTGAACCTGCGCCCCTTGCAGTGGAAGCACAGTCTTAACCAATGGACCACCAAGGATGTCTCTGCCCTTCTTTAAAGTGTTGCTCAGTTGTGTCCGACTCTTTGCAATCCCATTGACTCTAGCCTGCCAGGCTCCTCTGTCCATGGGGTTTTCCAAGCAAGAATACTGGAGTGGGTTGCCAGTTCCTTCTCCAGGGGATCTTCCAAACCCAGGGATCGAACCCAGGTCTCCTGCATTGCAGCCAGACAGTTTACCATCTGAGCTACCAGGGAAGCCCAAGAAAGACTTCCCTTAAAGAGGAAGACTCCCTCTTTGTGAAAGGAACAAAGAGAACCCAAATTGGTAGAGGATAAAGAAGATGGAAAGAGTTGAGTTTATTAGAATATGAGTAGGAGACAAGACTCTTGGTATCACAGTAAAGCCACTGCCAACTGACGAATGCTGGAGAGGGTGTGGAGAAAAGGGAACCCTTGTACACTGTGGGTGGGAGTGCTAACTGGTGCAGCCACTGTGGAAACAGTATGGAAGTTCATAAAAAAATAAAAACAGAACTACCATATGGCCCAGGAATTCCACTCCTAGGTATATATCCAAGAAAACCGAAAACACTAACTTGAAAAGACTCATGCACCCCAGTGCTCAGAGCAGCATTATTTGCAATTGCCAAGGTATGGAAGCAACCCAAGTGTCCGTCAACAGATGAATGAATAAGAAGATGCAATGGAATATTAGTCATAAAAATAGAATGAAATACTACTCACCCATTAAACAGAATGAAATTTTGCCATTTGAAGCAACATAGACTTGGAGGACATGTTAAGTGAAATAAGTCAAACAGAGAAAGACAAATACTGTGTGATCTCACTTATACATGGAATCTAGCAAATAGAATAAACTAGTTAATATAACAACAACAAAAAAAGCAGACTCACAGATATAAAGAATAAACTAGTGGTTGCCCGTGGGGAGAGGGAAGGGGGGAGGGACAAGATAGGGGACTAAGAGGTCCAAACTACTACATATAAAATAAATAAGCTACAACGAGATATTGCACAGCACAGGGAATACAGCCAGTATTTGGAGTATAATCCTTAAAAATTGTGAATCACTATATTGTACACCTGTAACTTATATAATTTTATACAGTAACTCAGCTAGGGCTTTCCAGGCAGCACTAGTGGTAGAGAACCTGCCTGCCAATGCAGGAAACACAGGTTCCATTCCTGGGTCAGGAAGATCCCCCAGAGGAGGGCATGGCAACCCACTCCAGTATTCTTGCCTGGAGAATCCCATGGACAGAGGAGCCTGGTGGGCTATGGTCCTCAGGGTTGCAAAGAGTCAGACACGACTGATGTAACTTGGCTTACATGCATAATTCAGGTTTTTTTAAAGACTCTTAGACTGAAGATAACCTGGGCTCCAGGAACTTGGGCAAACTGAGGAAAACAGTGAAATATGGCTCCAGAACTAATCTTCTATATCCATGTGTGGGCCTGAGAGTTGCTTCTTTGTCAATCACATGGCCCCTCATAGATCTTAACATCTGCTAGAGAATGGAGTCTGGTGTTCTCCAGACAGGCACTGCTATCATGACAACTTACTGGATACAGGAATGAGATAACAGTCAGCAACTGGGCGGTGCCCAAACATGCATATGGCTCTTTTTTTTCTTTTTGCCATTTTTTCTGACAGGCTCACCTTTTCACTCCAAGCTCCTGCCACCTTTAGCATCAAGGAGGGAGAGATGGTCAGGAATTCTGGCCTGGGCTCAGTCACGTGAGCCTATCTTCCACCATAAATTCAGCCTAAACACCAGTTTGACTAACTTTCTAATTGAATCAAATCATTGTTTCTCCGAATCATTTCACTGAATCCCTCAGGTCAATTCTAGGAAAACAGTTGCGGTGGCAGCGAAAGCAGCCAGCACAGCTGTTGGGGCATTTCTCCGGCTGGAACAAGCCCTGTCGCCCTAGGGTAGAGGGAAGGCCCAACCCCGGGCCGGGGAAGTGGCAGCTGTGGCGGCCGCCAGATTAGGCACGGGAAGGGCTGGCCAGCCTCCTGCTGGCTTCGGCTTCAGAGACTGAGTTCCTGGTAGTGGGGTTGGATTAGGACCTCGCAATGTGGGCTCCCTCAGCCAGCGCCTGTCCTGTGCTCCCACCCACAGAGCTGAGTCTGTTCTTCACTAACCCTTGGGCTGAGGCCACAGCAGGTTTTCTGATCTAGTTCTGACCTGAAGAAGCGACCCTCAGGCAGTCACCTCCCTCGAAATCTCATTGCACGCTGAAGAGTCAGTGTATAGGGCCTTTTCTGGCTGCTGCTTCCTCTCTCATTTCTCTTACCTCCCCAGTTAGAGTGATAACTCCGGTGTGTTTTTTGTTCTGGGTCTTCGCTGCACTGCGCAGGCTTCTCTCATTGCAAAGCACGGGCAGAGTGCAGGCTTAGTTGCCCAGCAGTATGTGGGATCTTAGTTCCCAAAGATGGAACCCGCATACCCTGCATTGGAAGGAGGATTCTTAATCACTGGGACTTCACACAAGGGAAGTCCCCCTCCCGATTGTCTTGTTCATCCTTCCTGATAGCCCTGGCGATGGGATGGGTACCATCAGTGTACGATGGGCTCACCTATCATGGACTGAATATTAGTTTGCTTTGCCTAACTCAGAGACACCCTCCCCAGGTCAAAGAAAGTTGTCTCTCTGCTTGTTGCTTTTTCCTGACGTTAACAAATTCAATGGGTCTGTGACCAGACCTTGCAGTGGAAGTATACAAATGCTTTCCCAACGGGGGATGCAAAGCTCTGGGGAAAGAATGGAACAAGACTGCTGACAGCAAGAAGGAAACCTCTGCACTTTGGTATCAATAGTTAATCTACTGTGGCACATCTCTTAGGAAACTAAACGAAATGCAGTATCTGCTATGACACTGAAACTGTGTTGCAAAAATGATTTTGTAGAGCAAATAACTATCATATACTGGCTATTTTATGCCTTATTGAACAACCAGCAGTTTATGAAAACAACGCGTCATAAATATGGTCACAGGTTCTTGAGTGGAGACCATCAGGATTTGCAGCAACAGAGAATCATTTGATTCCTCATTCTCCCCTGAGCTCTTTGGCTGTTTGCCCTGCTTTGGGTCTTGGTTCGCACGTAGCTTCACACCCAGGCATGTCTTCTGGAACCCAGGACCCTATATACAAGGTACTGTGGAAGAGTTTGAGCTCTAGTAAGGCCAACATAGCTCAAGCAAAGGAGATACTTTTATGAAACTGAACACTGGATACTGGGGAGGGATGGAAGGAGCCTTAGACTGGGATTCAGGACACCTGGATTTTAGTCTTGGCTTTGCTATTAACCAGCGACACAACAAGTCACTTTACCATCAGAAGTCACTTCAACTCCGGATGCTCATCTGGAAAGTGCTGATAATTGCACTTGCCCTTCCTGCCTCCCAGGGTTGTAAGACAAAATGGTACTTTTAAAAGCTTTATAGACTGTAAATCACTAGATGCATGATGGGATTATCGCTATTATTATACTTTGAAAAGGCAGCTGCCAGAGGCTGTTAGGGAGTTCCTTAAGCACTGTGTTTAAGGATAGGCTGCCTGACACGGGTGCCAGGAAATCACAGAGGGGATTGCAGTGGCATTTGTGGGGTTGACACTAGATATATCGAAGATCCTTTTAAGCACTAATTCTGTGAGTTGGGAATGTACAGACTTTTCATAATTTTCTTAGCAGTGACCATGTATTTGAGTTGAACTGTCATTCTCCAAGCTTCTTTTTTTTTGTTGTTGTTACTAGTTTTTCTCTGATTATAAAATCAATAATACTCTTTACAGAAAACTTGGATAATGAAGAAAAGTATGAAAAACGAAAAAACCACCAATAATCCCATCTTAGTGATGATCGCTACTTACATGGCATATTTACATCCAGTAATTTTCTATGCATTTTACTGTTTTTCAAAATTGGGACGTTTTACAAAATGGGATATGATTATACGAGTTTTGTATTTTGAAAGAATTTATTTAAAATATATTTTTATACAATAAACAATTTCCTTAACCTTAAATCCTTGACTATTCCCTAAGAACATGGTTTTTGACAAATAGCTAAGTAATATTCTAGTCTGTGATGATACCTTACATTTAACTAAGACATTTTAGAC
>NW_011493253.1:7937-8515 GCF_000754665.1 Bison bison bison | reverse complement strand
ACACATTTTTAATTCTCTTGATCACACTGCCAACGTGTTCTCCAGAAAGGCTGTGAGTAATTTATGACTCTTTACCAGCACTGTATCAAAACAACCATTCCACTGCATCCTCTCCAATCCTGGGAATTTTGATTTTAACACTTCTCAGCTATTTTATATGTACAAATAATTTCCATTCTTAGTTTTAATTTACAGTTCATTGGTTACTAGAGAAGTTGATTTTTTGTCTTTTGTTTATTAGCTATTTGTACATAATCCGTTGTGAATTGTCTTTTGTATTAGCTCCCTGTAGAACCTACAATTCACACCGCTCTGCAGATATAATCAGTTCTGAGTCATCAATACGAAAGGAGAAGAGGGGTGTTTTGAATGAGCCCAACCCCATCAAAAACTCCTAGAGGTACTCTCCCAACAAACCACTTACAGTTGCGGAGGTGGCGTGGGGGCTGGTGGTAGGGGGCAGAGAGGGAGGCGGTATACTGAAATCTGTCAGTGATTTGTTTCCCTATGGTTACTTCTCCTGCTCTGCTTCTTGTATAAGAGCTAATGAGCAGCGAGGCTGACAAAAGACTAAGAAA
>NW_011493253.1:5175-6351 GCF_000754665.1 Bison bison bison | reverse complement strand
GCAAGCACAGGACACAGTCCACACATGGAGTCCCCTGTTTCAAATCATGTGCGTTTGCTTACAAGGTAGTTTGGGTTTGTTTTTTGCAGATGTAAGGCTGAGACAGAAGTTCATGCATGGATTCAGCTGTTTCTCTCAAAGTCACAAAAATAGTCAAAGTTCAAATCTGAAGCCAAACCTCCCTGGAAACAGACTGAGAGACAGGCAATGGCTTGTCCACAGTTACATACAAGGAAATAGGGTCCAGATTCCAAGGCTATCAAGAAGGCCTCCTCTCACTATGTCCTGCCCACTAGGCAGGCTCCCACATGGTTGGTCCTTCATAGGGCCCATGGGGTAAAGGCCAAATAAGGATTCCTCCAAATCTGGGTAAGCCACTGTGGAGTGTCATCGGCTAGCCTAAAGTAATCCACCAACGTTTCTCCCAACAACAGGTGCAAATACGGGTTTTGTTTGCACTTCCGTTCACCCAAAGCTTGACCCTCACTTTTTTACACATCAACTTAAGGAAATGATTACATGGCTAGTCAAAAGTCACACATGATGAACATCTGGTTTTCCATGGCACTAAATAATTTTCTTGATTTTATGGAGCCCAGGTCAATATTCAAAGTTATACACATTTCTCATGTTCCTCACCACTTAAAAGACTTAAGGCTACAAGGTGAGCCCTTAGAGGCCTTTCTAGGCACAACAGAAATATTTCAGATAGATGCCTGTTTGAGTGTGTAGATGCAGCAGTCAGGGTTCTCAGCAAAGCCAAGCACAAAGTAGATGTGTCAATTCAAGATTTACAGAAGCACAAAGAGAGTCACGGGGAAGATGGTGATGTGAGTAGCACCACAGTTGGCTTCTGCCAGACCCAAACCTGCCAAAATAAATATCACCACACAATGCCTCCAAAAATACCCAACCAAAATAATCAAGAAAGTAGATGCCCAAGAACTGGTGACTGGCTGGACTCATGGGCCAAACCCCACGTGCTACTGGACAAGGATTAAGGTAAAGCTGCAGGTCGAGGTTTAGAACATCAGTTAGGCAGAAGTTGGGGAGACCTGGTTTCATACAATCCCTACAACAGGGTCTCAGAATGGTCACTGATAGGCAAAGAGAGGGAAGCATAGAGCAGCAGGCTCCATAGCAGCCAAAATCGGGGGTCCATCTTGTATCCCTCAC
>NW_011493253.1:3930-5075 GCF_000754665.1 Bison bison bison | reverse complement strand
AGCAGGTGAAGGAAAAGGTGGGGTGAGCTGAGAGTGGTGTACACCCAGAGATTTTAACCTGCTTGCTCAAGTAACCTACTTGCTCAAGTCACTGGGTCAGGAAATGGTAGAGCCAGAATTCAAACCCAGGCCATCTGACACCAAAGCCTGTGTCCTGTCCACTCTACTCATTACAGCGTTATTTATCATAAGAATCATCAGAGCTACTATATTCAATGTTTTTATGTATATGCATCAGGAATTTTTCTAAGGATTTTCATGCCTAGTTACATAGTACCCTCCCAACAACCCCATGAAGTATGTAATATGGATAAACAAGGCAAGTGAGGCACAGATAGGTCAAGTCACTCATTCAATGTCACACAGCTAAGAAGCTGTAGGGTCTAATGCCAGAGTTGAGCTTTCCTCTCAACTCGCTCAAGAGGAAAAGTGGAGGTCATGAGCAGCGTAGCCCAGAGATTGGAAGGGCTGCTATATAATGAAGGAAAAGATCCCTCAGTCCTCATAGTGCCCAGGGCACTTGATGTCTTAACTCCTTTCTGGTTTTAATGGCTTGAGCCAAGTGGGCTCCAATGTGTGCTAAGCAGATGCTCTCAATATTGGCAGGTTGTCTGGCCTCTCAGGCTACAGTGCTGTGCTGCAGCCTTCCTGAGTGACTCCACCAATCCAGTCAATCAAATAATCTATGAGTCCGCCACTCAGTTGGCTGGATTGTTTTTTCACTCCATTGACCTGTTTGCACAGAATACATTGACAGGCTGCTTCAGGACTATGTCAAAACAGACCCCCACCAGGAGCTCTCTCTCTGTGAACCCCAAACCTCAAAAACCCCAAAGTCAGAGATCTGCTTGTACCATGTGCCCACCACAATTTCAGATGAAAGACAGGATGGAATGGAATGCAGGCAACAAATACAAATTTACAGTTGAAAATGACTTAAAATTTGCCTCAAGTGTACTTTGGAAGCAATATTTTAAAGTCCATGTGAAACTCTGTCATCTGTAAGGCAGATTCAGGTGCTACGATGAACCAGTGAAGTCAAAGGCAAAATCATCAGTGCCTTGTGGCCTTATAAGCCGAGGCAAGAAGAGAACTGTGTCAGATACTCTGAACCCTCACCCACGTGTTTATGTCCACTCAGACAC
>NW_011493253.1:0-1624 GCF_000754665.1 Bison bison bison | reverse complement strand
GTAGGCCTGTTCCTCTTCTACATCCCTTTCTCTATTGGCAGCAATTCAAACACTCCCCTGGCCCCTCCCTGAGAATAATCTGCTGCTCTTGCCTGCTTCTGGGAGAGGCATTGCAGTCTGTGGTTGATGCAAAGAGGACTAGAGAAAGAAACCGGAGTTCTACCCCAGCTGTGCCTCTGTGAGCCACGTGACCACAAGCCAGTCCCTTCCTGCCTCTGGGCTTTAATTTTTCTCTTGGTATAAGAGGGGCTGGGCTCCGTGCTCTCCAAGCCCTTTCCAGTTCTCATGCTTTCTGATTCTCTGCTTGTCCAAGGTTAGACAGACTTGGGGCAAAAAGAACAACCCAGTCAGTGCAGTGGCTTCTGTCATCTCTTTGGAAGGCAACAGTAGGCTTGCAAGATTAGGAAAATAAAGCCACATGAAAGGCTAGCCATTAGTGACAAAAGCCCTACCTTATTTTTCTCCGGTTGAAAAAAAAAAAAAAGGTTGACTTTTTTTTTTTTTCTTTCAAAATAAAGCTGCTGCTTCTCTGTCACAGTGTATGGGCAGTCAGCATGCCCAGGCTGACATCAGATATTTCTTTTCTTCCCCAACATTGCTCTCTCTGTGGGAACAGGGAGTCTCGTATCAATAATAGCATTAAAAGGGAACTACCCTGCACCATAGCTAAGCTGCAATTCCCACCTGCCAATCAGAGAAAAGTGATTCCAAATCCTATAGCCATTACTGTCTGCCTCTTTTCTTCTGAAGGATCCTTTGATTCCTTTCTTTCTTTTCATCTTCTTTGGCTTTTCATGCCAACCCTGAACACTTCGGTGATACTCAGGATTTTGTTAGGGGTTGGCCTCCTGTTAAGCCTCAGTCGGGAAAGGACTGCTGGTAATGGGACCAAAATAAATCTCAGACTTAACTTCTCTCTCACAAAGCTGCCCTCCTTGGCACCATTTAAGGGGAAGTAGATGGCTACACATCAATCTTAGGCACTCCAGGTGGAGCTGTCCACAGTTACACACACTTGTGCGTCTACAAACGCTGACCAGGGTGGGGCTGAGTCCTAAGGGATCACAGTCCTAAGGGAAGAAGCCTTCTACAGCCAGGAGCTCCCGACTGAGTTCATTCCCTGGAAAACCACCGACCGTGGGAAGCCTCTCGTCTCTCAACTAAGTTGCCCCCAATACACCAAATGTGTACATGCCTTTAATCACACACTTCTCCCTGCTTGGAATAGCTTCCCCAACTGAGCCAGCTCAAATATCACCTCCTCCGAGCAGCCTCTGCGACTCTGTCCCCTCCCAGGAAGAAGTAATCCTTCCTTCCTGTGGATTCTCCTGGCACGTCATGTTCTTGCCTCTATCGGGGTACTTATTCCATGACGTGAGAGCCAGCTGGTGACCTGCCTGTCACTCCTGAGAAACGGTGAGCTTCACTTAACCCTGAGCTCAGCCCAGGAAAAGCTTCAGAACTTGAACCAAATTGGGGTGGGGGTTGGTAAATGTAGCCTTCAGCGGTGACGTCATAAAGTGGTCCTTTACAGCAACAAAATTTGATGGGTCTCCAAATGAAACGTGGCACCACAGGCACGCTTGATTTGGGGGTTTGGTAAGGTACATCTTCTAGCCACATG
>NW_011493252.1:14357-14952 GCF_000754665.1 Bison bison bison | reverse complement strand
CTGGAGTCACACAGGACCTTGTTTCTTTTTTTTGTTTCCAACCTCCCAACAAAAATTTTACACCAAGTGGGTGTAATTAATCTACATGCTCACAGTCAATATGTAGAAATTCTATTGATCTACACAGAACACATGGTCTCAGCTGGGTTAGATGTGTGACAATTTAATGAGTGAAAAGTAGCATTTTTATTGCAGTCTTTCTTTTACAACTGTATTCAAGGGCAGCTGATTTACCATGCTGTGTTAATTTCTGCTGTATAGCGAAGTGATTCAGCTATACATATAAATACATTCTTTCATATTCTTTGCCATGAGGGTTTACCACAGGATATTGAATACAGTTCCCTGTGCTCTACAGTCAGTTCAGTTCAGTCGCTCAGTCGTGTCTGACTCTCTGCGACCCCATGGACTGCAGCACGCCAGGCCTCCCTGTCCATCACCAACTCCCAGAGCTTGCTCACACTCATGTCCATCGAGTCAGTGATGTCATCCAACCATCTCATCTTCTGTCGTCCCCTTCTCCACATGCGTTCAATCTTTCCGAACACCAGGGTCTTTTCCAGTGAGTCAGTTCTTCGCATCAGGTGGCCAAAGG
>NW_011493252.1:9732-10357 GCF_000754665.1 Bison bison bison | reverse complement strand
CAAAGAGTCGGATACATTGGGCTTCCCTGGTGGCCCAGATGGTAAAGAATCTGCCTGCAGTGCAGGAGACCAGGGTGCGATCTCTGGGTCAGGAAGATCCCCTGGAGAAGGGAATGGCAACCCACTCCAGCATTCTTGCCTGGAGAATCCCCTGGATGGAGGAGCCTGGCAGGTTACAGGTCCATGGGGTTGCAAAGAGTCAGACACGACTGAGCGACTTCACTGTCTTTCTTTCTTTAGCGGCCAACAAGTTCGTGGTACCAAATTTGACATGCTGATGTCTTCACTCCAAAAAGCAAGGAGAGCCTGCTGCTTCACGTACTGCCAGGTCAACTAAATTTGTCAAACAAGTTCAGCAGCAGGGTTCTGTCAACGGAGAATTATTTTTTGCCACGATCCAAAAGGAGCTGAGTCCCACCTCCACTCATGTTCTGGTTAACAGACCAGCAATTAGAGGGTGTTAGTTGCTCAGTCCTATCCGACCACGTAACATTTAAAAAATTGACAATTATGTGTCATCCCCCCAGTTGTAAGCATGGGTGTCTTTCCTTCCCTCCTACGCTAGGAGTCCCTGTAGGGGTAGAACGCCTGTCCTACTTGATCCAGAACCAGAATTCGGAACCTC
>NW_011493252.1:9296-9632 GCF_000754665.1 Bison bison bison | reverse complement strand
CCTGCATTGCAGACAAGCGCTTTACCATCTGAGCCACCAGGGAAGCCCAATTGGCTATACTCCAATATAAAATAAAGTTTTTTTAAAAGTTCTCAATTTGATTTACATGAATAATTATCTTGATACTCTTCTGGCACCCTAATAAATACAACAAAAACCAGTTTTCATTATCATGTTCTGGTTAACAGATCAGCAATTAGAGGGCGTTAGTTGCTCAGTCCTGTCCGACTCTCTGCAACCATATAGCCCGCCAGGCTCCTCTGTCCATGGGACTGTCCAGGCAAGAATACTGGAGCGGGTAGCCACGTCCTTTGCAAGGGCATCTTCACGACCCAG
>NW_011493252.1:4657-5329 GCF_000754665.1 Bison bison bison | reverse complement strand
ACGTGTGTTGTGATAAGGGTGGATGTGAAGCACCCCTTTTCATTTCAGAGGACAACTTAACCATTTTCTATTGCTCCCCCAATCTCTTCCCTTTGTATTAACGGCAAGCTAATCAAGGGGGGAGACAGCTTCAGCTAGAGATGAGGCTGGGAACTCGAGATGTGGGGGAAACCAGGGCACCTGCAATTGTCATGAATGTGTGGACCTGGTCCCCAGGTACCACTCGCAGGAGGCTGAGCCTGGTGCACAGAAACGCTTGGACATCAGGACACAAGTCACCACGACACTGGGCCATGGGTGTCCCATTTGTGCTTTGGGGTCAGGGGGGGTTGCGTCTGGTCCCCTGCAGAATGCTTACCTGCTTGTAGAGGTCCGTGGAAGGCGATGACCGGGACCTTTCGTGGACGTACTGTGGCCTCTCTTCCTGGTCCACACCCACGTCGAGGATGTTGTCAGTGGAGTGGTACCTCCCGCCACCCCTGGCTTCCGGGACTTTCCTCTGTTCCCTCCAGGAGGCTTGATACTCTGCGAAGGTGCCGAGCCGCTCTGGCGGGATGGGTCTCCCCGCCTTTCCGTCTTTTCCAGGGCCCACTGTCCACAGCATCTCCGGCTTCTCCCTGGGGAAGCCACAGGGCGCCGGCCTCGGCCCGGGCTGGGGGCCCACGGGCTTGC
>NW_011493252.1:0-440 GCF_000754665.1 Bison bison bison | reverse complement strand
ACCAGCCCGCCCCCTTCTACCAACTTACAATTCTTAGGCCCTCTGTCTCAAAGTCACCAAGAAACCACCAGGCCAAGGCTGGTCCCAAGCCTGGCACATGGGCTGTGAAGGCCCCTGGTTTCCCCTGTACCTCCACAAAGCAACCTGGGAGAGAGGGTGCTGGTGTAGCACAGAATCCCCTGGGGAGCTTTGGCAAAATTTCCCACTCAACACATAAGTGACCCCTGCCTTCTAATCTGCACGTAAACACCTCTAAAGAAGGGTGGTATCACACCATCCCTTGGTGTGGCACAGCCATCCCACTCAGCTGGCTCAAAGGCATTCGGCCAAAACCGACTTATCAATTAGACGACATAAATGAGAAAGCACGCTTGCCCATCCTTTCTCCTGGTTTTTTGTTTTGTTTTCTTTTCAAGTATTATACATCTGCTACTCAGTGA
>NW_011493251.1:12101-12533 GCF_000754665.1 Bison bison bison | reverse complement strand
TTTAAAAAGGGAAATGAAGGATGCTTTACATGTGGAGATAAAAACAATTTAAAAAGGAACTGCCCTAAGAAGGCTAATAAAAAACCTCCAAGAACTCACCCTCGCTGCCATAGAGGAATGCATTGAGCCAAAGACTGTAAATCTAAATTTGATGTTGAAGGAAAGCCTATTCCAAGAAACTCCAAACAGGGGACCCACCAGGTCCCCTACAACAAAAACCAGGAATAAATTCTATCTTTTCTCTCAAACCCTCGACATCTGGCAGTGCTGCCGTCAATATACCAGCCCTAAATTATTTTTTCCTTTACCCTCAAGCGGTCCCTTCTAGAATACCTACTGGACTTTTTGGACCCCTGCATCCACAAAACTTCAGTCTTTTATTTGGCCGATCTAGTTTGGCTTCCAAAGGAATTACTGTCCACCCTGGAATAA
>NW_011493251.1:7988-8600 GCF_000754665.1 Bison bison bison | reverse complement strand
TAAAAAAAAAAAAAAAACTACTCCAGAAAGCAGGCATAGAAGGAACATACCAGAACATAAGAAAAGCAATATACGACAGACCCACAGCAAACTTCATCCTCAATGGCAAAAAAGGGAAAGCATTTCCTCTAAAATCAGAAAAGAACAAGGGTGTCCACTCTCACCACTACTATTCAACATAGTTTTGGAAGTCTTACCTATAGCAGAGAAGAAAAACAAGTAAAAGAAATTCAGATTTGAAAGAAAAAGTAAAACTGTCACAGTTTGCAGATAATATGGTCCTCTACGTAGAAAACCCAACAGACACCAGAAAATTACTAGAGCTAATCAATGAATATGGTAAATGTGCAGGATATAAAATACACAGGAATCCCTTGCATTCCTATACACTAACAATGAAAAACAGAAAGAGAAAGGAAACAATCTCATTCACCATTGCAACAAAAAGAATAAAATACTTAGGAATAAATTTACCTACAGAAAAAAAAGACCTATATATAGAAAACTATAAAACACTGATGCAAGAAAGCAAAGATGACACAAATAAATGGAGAAATATACCATGTTCTTGGATTGGAAGAATAAATATAGAGAGAATGAGTATACTACCCA
>NW_011493251.1:7573-7888 GCF_000754665.1 Bison bison bison | reverse complement strand
AGGTTATAAAATGGACAGATAAAAGACTAATCATAGCCACTAATGACTCAACACATATGATAATGACTCAACACATAATGACTCCTCGGAACTTGGAGGGGCCCTCTCATCCTGAAGAAGAAAAAAAAACTAATTAATGTCTCTCTAGGTTATGAAGTCCTTTCTTTGTATATGGGCCCAGCAGAATTATGCATAAATGTTAGCCGACAAACTTGGGCTTTCGCCCTGCCTCTAAAAGAGGACTTTCAGACACTGCTTGGATTATTTACTACCCTTTCTTTGTCCATGAACCATGTTTATACTACTAAAACTTTA
>NW_011493251.1:7088-7473 GCF_000754665.1 Bison bison bison | reverse complement strand
ACCAGAAACTATAAAACTTCTAGAAGAAAACATATGCAGAATACCCTCTGACATAAATCATAGCAAGATCCTCTATGAGCCACCTCCCAGAGTAATGGAAATAAACACAAAAATAAACAAATGGGACATAGTTAAACTTAAAAGCTTCTGCACAAGGAAGGAAACTATAAGCAAGGTGAAAAGGTAGCCTTGAGAATGGGAGAAAATAATAGCAAATGAAACAAATGACAAAGAACTAATTTCAAAAATATACAAGCAGCTCATACAGCTCAATACCAGAAAAATTAACAACCCAATCAAAAAGTGGGCCAAAGAACTAAACACACATTTCTCCAAAGAAGACATACAGATGGCTAACAAACACATGAAAAGATGCTCAACATCA
>NW_011493251.1:5499-6988 GCF_000754665.1 Bison bison bison | reverse complement strand
GGTTTACTAATAAGAACTTTAAATATATTCCTGTTCATTGGGACAAATGTCAGGCCAAATCAAGAAAATTAATGTTTGTGGCTAATCATACAATTGTTGATTGGGGACCCAATGGTATGTGGTTATCTAACTGCTCAGATGATATTAATAACACTATATATGATTATATAACTTAAATAACATAGAAGGTTACTAATACTACAATGGAGCATAACCATGACAGAGGACTTTTGGATGGCTTGACAGTGGAGTGGCCCCCCTCATCCTCGAATCATTCCTGATAAACAGATTGGGCCTGAACAATGGGACATGTGGAAACTTGCTGAAAGCATCGAGGAACTGGACTGGACATTTCACAAGGACTAATTGTAGCCATAGCAATTATTTCTTTCATTATAATTAAGCATATTTTATACAAGCCTGTGTTCCACTTCCTTTTGTTGTAACTATAAGAAACTTACAATTCAATAAGACTTTATGTTCTGTAATTTGCATAAATTGTAAATTATATACTTGTCTTAACTCCTCTATTTCCTTGAGAAATGACTCCCTTTTGATTCTTAAATTTCAACATAATCTATGGTTACCAAAATCTCCAACAGCCCTAGGAAGAAGGTCCCATGGCTGGACTTGCTTCCCAGTTACTTACTAAATTGCTCCAATGATCTAAACGATTCATTGGATAACTAATTTTTGGCATTTTGAGATTAATAGCTATTTGCACCACTGCTGCTGTCACTGGTGTTGCTTTAAAAACCTCAATTCAAACATGTAATTTTATTCAAAATTGGACTAAAGATGCCCATACTATGTGGGCCACTAAGTCTCAGATAGATGATATTCAAGAGGAAATACAGGAACTAAAAACAGCCATCATGCGGGTTGGAGATCAATTAACAGATGTACAAAAACCGGTAATGTTAAAATGTGATTGGAATTCTACTCAATTTTATGTTACTCCTGTTTTCATTTCAATAATAATGCCTATAACTGGGAACAAATCAAATTTCATTTACAAAAGATACATGATAATGTCTCTCTGAATGTACAATTATTACAAAAAGAAATATTTGAAACCTTTTCTAATAATCTGCCTTCTTTCACTAATTTGAAAACTTTAGCTGAACAACTAGCTAATCAAATATCAATTATCTGGACTAGAATCACATGGATGGTTTCAAAGCATAACTCACAACATCGGGTCTGGAACTGTAATTTTAATGATTGTCTTGATAATTATATATGTCATCTACCATTGCCTTCATGCAAAGATTGTTAAAACTAAACAAACTCTAATGATCAGAACTCTTTTTACAAATATTATAAATAAATAAGGGGGAACTTTATTAAAACTCTGCTACACAAAAGCTCCTGAGTGATCAAGCCTGCTCCCTGGTCCTGAAACTAAATCTTCAGAGATCACAAATTCAACATCGTTCACCGTAAGCTATCAGGAGCACATCAATACATAAGACAAACACTAACAGAC
>NW_011493251.1:2407-2891 GCF_000754665.1 Bison bison bison | reverse complement strand
TGCCTTTGTAAAGCAATGGAGTTTTTCATTCATCTGTGCCTGGTTGGTCCAGGTACTAATGGCTTGTCCTGTTGTGTGGCATGCATGTAGTCATGTGACCCAGCCAACACTGTTCATCCCATCATGTGAAGCCACCTCATCCCCTCCCAACCCTCACTAGCCAAGTAAACATTATATTGTATTAGCTCCAACTACAGATTAAAAAGAACATTGCTATTTATAATGCAGCACTTCATAGACCTGTGTATTCCTAATTTAATAGTACAAATATTAATATACATACTATACAGTTCAGATTTTAAAGTTGATATTTTTATATCCCTGAAATGTAAGATGTTTGTTACACTGTAGTACTAGATTTGTTAGGGAACCAAAAACAGCATTTATGGATGAAAGTGAAAATGAGTTGCTCAGTCATGTCCGGTTCTTTGCGATCCCACAGACTATACAGTCCATGGAATTCTCCAGGCCAGAATACTAGAGT
>NW_011493251.1:0-2307 GCF_000754665.1 Bison bison bison | reverse complement strand
CAAGAAGACAAACCACTATTAATAGGAGTACAACAGAGTCCGAAGAGAAATGAGCAAGAAAAGAAACAACAGTGATTCAAGAGAAGACAAAGAGATCTGTAGAAATGACAAGCACAACATATCCATTAGTCTATAACATGAAACAATCTAATTAGGCAATAAGGAGATAATGGGGACCCTTCCTGGAATACAGCAGGTGGCTGAATAAGTGGCTGCTTCAGCAGAATACTAAAAATGCCCCTAGAACCTAGAATATCAGTACAGGAAGACCCATAGAGGAACCAATGTAATCTATGATTTTACACAGTTGGAAACCTAGGCCAAGAAAAGGAGAAGGACATTATGAAAAGTCCACAATGAGTTCTGGCTTAATGTATTCTAACAATTAATACCAGGCCAGGTCTCTTTCCACAAACACCAACTGTTTTCTCCAAAGCTCTGTATGCTTAGAATGTTGCTATTTTTTACAAGGGAAATCAGAAGCCTCCAAAACATTATATTCCAAATTGTGTTCATTGTAAAAAATCAGGCAATGTAATCTCAATTGCATTCCAGATAATTCTTCTGGGAAAACAATCCAGTTTATTTAACTACCTTCAATAATCTCTCATATGTATATACAAGACAGGACCAGAGTATAAGAAGCAAGTGCAGAAGAACTGTAGACCACTTGACATTTGCTACTTGACTTATAGCAAGTACTTGACTACTTGCTATAATATGTCAGAGGAAGGACACATACCCAAAGCCCATCTTTTTCACCTACCCCCTGGCTCCTACCTAGGCATATCCTCTAGTGTCTTTTAGAACAAATGACAGGAGGCCTGATCTCCTAATACTGTCTCGGCTATTCACAGCTAAGTAATATTGCACCCAATTTCCTTCATCAGTAAATGAGGGGGCTACAGTGAGATGACTTCAAAGGTTTCTCCCACCTTTAACGTACTATGATTTTGTGAAAACTAAATTAACACTGCCATAATCAAATTCCTAACACCTATAGAGAGTTTGAATATATTGAATATATTCAAATGTGTATTTCCTTATAAGAAAATTAGGAACTCTCCTCTGGGAAACCAGTTGGTCCATTGGCCTAAATTCAAAACTAAGAGTCCAAAATTATTGATTTTATCACTAACTCTGCTAAAAAGTTCTTCGGATGTGCCTGAGTACGTTCCAAAGGAAGGAGCCATTCTAACCTGGGTCAGTGGATCAGTCAAGCTATGATATAAGGAATACAAATTTTGCAAGAATTTTGGTGAGGAAGAAGATATGACTTTTGGAGATAAAAGAGATCTTAAACAACACTTTAACACAGTAACCTGTCAAGAAATACACATTGGCCTGGGAATCAGTAGACCTGGAACCTAGTTCTGAGGCTGCCAATTACCAGTTGTGTGACTTTAACAGGAACAAGAGGCTAGGATTAGGGAGGGCAGTAACACTGACTGAGCATCTACTATGTGCCAGGCATATGAGTTATACAAAATGACAAGGGAGAACTACTTTCCTCAAGATTTTTTCCAACTTAAACTTTCAAATGTATTGTCTATTAAAACAAAGTATAGAAGCAGATGCACTCAGTCATGCAAAACTCATATTCTGAGTGTTGGTTTTATATGGAGTTTTATAACTGAAGGGCATAGCTGGCAGAGAGAAGAGCATCTAATCAAGTTTTGAAAAGGGAACTAGCAAGTGTGAAAGTGGATGATGGAGAGGAAACATAATAGCTGTATGGACAGGACCAGAGCAAGAAACCTATTACAGGAATAATGAGACATGAGACTGAAAAGAAAGAATAGAAAAGGAGCAGTTTATTAAACATTTACAAAAACAATCAATCACCAACAGTCTACAAAATATATGATATGCATAGAGAAAAAGACTGGATGAAAATGTCAAAAAAGTGGTTTTCACTGAGATGGTCCATGAGTGTTACTTTCTTATTTATACTCCTCTGTATTTTTCAAATTTTCTTAGTGAATATATACTATTATTATTATAATGGGAGAAGAAATAACCTCCTGCAAGTGTTTACTTACTCAGCATCTATTTTGTGTCAGGAACTGTGACAGGTATAGAGCTAAAAACACAAACAAGAGAGCGACTTTTTGGCATAGGAGAGGTTTCATAAAATAATGATTTATATTTAGCTGTAGTTTCAAAGATAAAGAGAATCTCTTGTGCCTGTTGGGTACATCACAGGTGCTGTGATCTCCAACCCTCAAGAGATCCTCAAGAAGCTGTTGAGAAGTGATTGGATGGGAGTGTTGATTTCAGACAATGGAGAATCTGAGCTGCCTTTGT
>NW_011493250.1:15342-15646 GCF_000754665.1 Bison bison bison | reverse complement strand
CATATCACACAAAGCCTTGTAAATCATGAAATTTCCAGATATTTTGACCATTTTAGACTTTGAATGTCCTGAGAATGCATTGAAAGTTAAAACTACAGAGTGTGGTGTCTTTTGTCACTTTCGTATCTTGTGTCCATGAGCTTGAAGTTGGAGCGCTGTCAGCTTTCCCCTTGCCAAGATGGCCGCTGATGTTTTGGGATTCACCCCAGTCAGCCTGGAACATCTCCTCTTATTCTGGATGTGCGGCTGCCCTCCAGCCCACCATGGGAAAGCGCAGTGGGGGAATCGACCATTCTCTGAGGGC
>NW_011493250.1:10674-11849 GCF_000754665.1 Bison bison bison | reverse complement strand
AGCTCGCCATTGCTCCTAAGTAGGTCTTTCATGTATGAAGTCACAGAGTCTTTGTACACTCAAGATAGTGACACATGGGGCTTGCAGTGCAAAGACCAGGATCTGTCAGGCTTATATAGAAGAAATAAGAGTATGAAGTGAATGCTAAGGCTTCATGTTTGTGTGGGTAGGATGTGGAGAGCAGAGGGGAGAGAGAGAAAGGCACAGAAGTAGAAATGTATAAAGCTTGACTTTTGGCACCAGAAAGATTGGAATGGAATGTTCTTTAAGAGGAACACTAGAGAGCCCAGCAAGATGTATATTTGGGGGACCTCTCTGGAAGTCTTTGATGCCAGTCTAGGCACTTAGCATTGATCTCCTAGATAGTAGAAAAGAGCCACTGAAGGTTCTTAAACAGGGATGTGACAGGTCTCAAGCCCAGGAGGTAAAACTGAATTAGCAAATTAGTTAGGAAACAAGATAGTTATTATCCACAACTAAGGCATTATTATGTTCCGCTCAAGAACAGTCCCCTGGCACAGAGCCTCATGTTCTCAACAGATGCCTGCTGAGTTTTTATTTTGAATATAAAATTGCTGTAGCCCAGATGTCATTTGGCCTCCCCAGCTTTTTCATATACAGTGATGTGACATTTTAAATCTGAAGCATGTGACTTTAAATCTTTCTCTTGCACAGACCCAGTCCAAGGGGTGAGATGAGTTTAGACATGACGGCAGCCCTCCATCCTCCTTACTCCCCCTCAAATGGGCCACGGGGCCTGGGTTAAGCCCCACTTCTTATTCCTCTGGTTCTTTTTCTGATACTGCCTATCACCATGTGCCAACCCCTCCAGGCTTTCCAGACTTCCACAGCGAGTGTGGTGCAAGGCTCTGATGTGAAGTAAATGAAACAAGACTAAAGGCCATGAAGTCAGCAGCATGCAGTGGCACCACTTGAAGCGGGTGTCTGCCTTTGAAAATATCCACGAGGTTTCCTCTGCCATGGGCACAGCCCTGTCATAGGAACTGATGTACAAGAGAGCAGAATGCATAAAATACACCCCAGTCTATCCATCTCAAGCCATTGACATTTGCCTCATGGTGTCCTAATTAACTCTGGATGCTTTTTATGTCCTTTATGCTTTTTTATATCATAGAAAGTGAACTGTGTTGGTTGCCCCACGTCATTTGTGAGAG
>NW_011493250.1:9428-10574 GCF_000754665.1 Bison bison bison | reverse complement strand
CTGTAAATCTATAAAATGGAATACTACACAGCTCTGACAAAGATGACAAAGAACAATATGTGTGTGTGTCTGAAATATGTATATTTTGAAATGTGTGTGTGAAATATGTATGGTCTTGAGATTCAGTTAAATTAATTATGTCCTTTTATACCCATCTTTAACCTTTCTTTGTTGCAAGTGTGCTACATATGTAAAATTGCACAAAGCAGAATACACAGCTCAATGAATGAGAACAAAATGAATATCATGTAACTGCTAATCTGATGAAGAAAGAGAACTCTGTCTATACCCTTTCTTTTTGTCTACTAGCTCATGGATAATTTCCGTCATTCAAAGCTTCTGTTTCCTTACCTATGATTGGGAACACTGAAAATCGTTAACACCACTGTTCTCTCCTATCTGACAATGTCTTTGTGAGAATCACATGACTTAATGTTAATGCTGTTCTTCTAAGTGACAGAGAGCTCTGCAAATGAGGATGAAGATGGCCATTCAGTCTGATAGATGTGTGAAGCCTGCAAGGACATCATGCTTGCAGTTGTCCTTAAGCCTTCCCTTCCTTGGGAAGACAGAATGTAAGGAAAAGAGTGGTATTCTGAACGAGACAATCTGTGGGTCATCATCCTTCCAGTAAATTTGACTTGAAGCCATATAGTCCAACCTGTGAATGAGAATGCACAAACTTCCTAATTGTTCTGAATCTCTGACTTTTGGCAGGACACTGCTGAACTGGAGCCATGCAAGCTTTTGGGAGACTTTCCCAGAGCCGTGACCTTGTAGGAATGGTCTTCAGTGACTAGGTGAGGGGATCCCTTACCAGTAATTGCTAGGGATGTGAAATAATACATGTGCCCTGCCAGGTTCCATTCTAGCTATGTGACCTTTGACGAGTCATTTAACCTCACTGAGCCTGAATTACCTACCTTCTTGAGGATATACATAACCCCAACCTACCTAACCCTAACCTCACAAGGTGCTGTGAGTGTCCCCATGAGATGGTTCATATAAACTTCTCACTGAGGTTCCTCACTTGACCAGTACTCAGAACTGTTTGCTGTGTAAACTGTCTTGGAATATCTAACTGGGTCATCACGGTGAGTGAGACTGCAGCATGTGGGCCTATATGTTTCTTACACATGAACACAG
>NW_011493250.1:5429-5958 GCF_000754665.1 Bison bison bison | reverse complement strand
TCACAAAGAGTCAGGCATGACTAAGCAACTGACGATGGAGGGCCTAACCAATAGCTGCTGGGTGTTGGGGAAGTAGCCCAGCCTCCTCAGGCCTTGGCTGGAATATTTCTGGGGCAGGCATTGTTCACAACTTCCCATGTATTTCTGGAGGAATGATACTCTGGTTGTTCTCTGTGGTTACTGAATATGTACCAAACCCCTCTTTGCCTTCCTCCTCCCGTGTCACCGTGCCGTTGCCCTGCCAGCATCTCTGACCCCTCTAAAATAAACCACATGCTGTTGCTTCTCTGCTCGGGGCCTGCTTCTGTAGTTGTTCAGTCACTCAGTCATGTAACTATTTGGGCCCCTATGGACTGCAGCGTGCCAGGCTTCACAGTCCTTCCCCATTTCCCAGAGCTTGCTCCAACTCATGTCCATTGAATCAG
Source organism: Bison bison bison (assembly GCF_000754665.1). Taxonomy (NCBI): domain Eukaryota; kingdom Metazoa; phylum Chordata; class Mammalia; order Artiodactyla; family Bovidae; genus Bison; species Bison bison. The sequence continues at coordinate 5,533 of NW_011493250.1, read as the reverse complement.
AAATTCTCTCCAACCATCTCGTCCTCTGTCATCCCCTTCTCCTGCCTTGAATCTTGCCCAGCATCAGGGTCTTTTCCAATGAGTTGGCTCTTCATATCAGTGGT
>NW_011493250.1:4734-5329 GCF_000754665.1 Bison bison bison | reverse complement strand
CTGTCTAGTGCTAAAGACTGTGTTCTTTTTCTTCACATACTACCTCACTACTCTTCAATTTCCTTATATCTATAAAATGGATATAATATATATATGTGCATGTATATGTATATTATGTATGCATATGTGTACCCATATGTTATAAAGGTATTTCAATGCTAAGTTATGTGAGTATATATATATATTTATAAACTATATCAATATAAAATGGATACTTAACATGTGTTTATTTTATAAAGGTATATGTGTGCCTGTACATCTGTGTTCTTGAGATGGCATTGAGTAAAATTAAAACGTTATTATTTGTTGAAATAATTGTTCATTTGAATCTGTCCTTAGGCTATTGGAGCCCTGACCAGGAAATGATATCTGGTAATGGAGGGTCTGGGCTTCCCTGGTGTCTCAGATGGTAAAAAATCTGCCTGAAATGCAGGAGACCTGGGTTTGATTCCTGACTCAGGAAGATCCCCTGGAGAAGGAAATGGCAACCCACCCCAGTATTCTGAGGGCCTGGCAGGCTACAGTCCATGGGGTCACAAAGAGTCAGGCATGACTAAGCAACTGACGATGGAGGGCCTAACCAATAGCTGCTGGG
>NW_011493250.1:0-1124 GCF_000754665.1 Bison bison bison | reverse complement strand
TCCTGGCTTTAGTCATGGTTAGCAAGTCTCTCATCTTTTTTAATCCCACCTCCTTTTTATTTCTTTCCTTTCCTTTCCACCTCCTTCCTTTCCTTTCAAAGGAGAAAACATGCCTGTTCTCCCATCCTCTGGGCATGATGTGCTATGCTCACTGCTCACATTGTATAGGTTGAAAGTGTTATAAAAAGCAGAGAGCATTCATTAGTTGTGGCTAACATATCTGGCTGTGTATTGGCACCGTGAACCCAGTTGCATGATCTCATTATTCATGTATCTATAAAAGAAGGCTGGGATTTTCCCAATAGTCATGTTCAAATGTGAGAGCTGGACCATAAAGAAGGCTGAGCGCTGAAGAATTGATGCTTTCGAGCTGTTATACTGGAGAAGATTCTTGAGAATGCCTCAGACAGAAAGGAGATCAAAGCAGTCAATTCTAAAGGATTCAACCTTGAATATTCATTGGAAGGACTAATGTTGAAGCTGAAGCCCCAATACTTTGGCCACCTGATGTGAAAAGCTGAGTCATTGGAAAAGACCCTGATGCTGGAAAAGATTGAGGTCAGGAGAAGGGGGCAACAGAGGATGAAATGGTTGGATGGCATCACTGACTCAATGGACATGAGATTGAGCAATCTCTGGAAGATAGTGAGGGACAAAGAAGCCTGGCACGCTGCAATCGATGGAGTCACAAAGAGTCGGACACGACTGAACAACAACACCACCTCATCAGCTCTGGCTCTGTGTTGGCACCATAAACCCAGTTCTATTATCTCATTATTCATGTACCTATACAAAGACCTCTTTGATGGACAGAGTCCTGCCATCTTTAATGCTGAGACAGCTGGGTGGGAACTATTTGCAGGACTGTTCTGTCAGTTCAGTTCACAAGTTTTCTGTCAGTAGCCTACTAGCTTTTCCAGGATTACACTAAGTGCATTTATGGGTAGGGAGATGTGTGAGCATACAGGAAAAATAGGGTAGCATTTAAAAGGAAAAGGCAGCTGCTTCCATGAGACCACCAGCTCCTGGTGTTCCGCCTCCTTTCCTCACTGTTCTTTCTCAGCCTCTCACATCTCTCCGTTCCTGCCCACACTGAAATGCTGCAGCTCGGGGGTACCACCATT
>NW_011493249.1:15505-17261 GCF_000754665.1 Bison bison bison | reverse complement strand
TCCCAATGTTGGGGGCTGGGGTTGGATCCCAGTCAGGGAACTTGATCCCACATGCTGCAACAAAAGATCCTGCATGCCTCAACTAAGACACTGCATGGCTAAATAAATAAATATTTTTTACAATGGACAAAGGACAAGAATAGACATTTCACTGAAAAGGATACAGGAATGACAAACAAATGACAAGCTGTTCAACTTCATTAGCTATTAGGGAAATGAAAGTTAAAACCACAATATTACTACACAGTTTTCTGAATGGCTAAAATAAAAAAAATAGTGACAAAAACAAATGCTAACAAAGATCCTGAGAGGCTGAATTAGTCATACATTGATGGTGGGAATGTAAAGTGTAGCTGTTATTCTTGGAAATATCTCAGCAGCGTCTTTAAAAAAAGATGTTGATATCATATGACCCAGCAAATGCACTCCTGGGCATTTATCCTAGATAAATGGAAGTTTATGTTCACGCAAAAATCAGAACACATTTATTTATAGTAACTTTATTTGTAATAGCCCAAGTTGGGAACAACCAAAATGTCCTATGGTAGGTAAATGGCACAGTAAATAAGTGTGGTATATCCCTACGGTACCGAGAACTTTCACATGTACAAGCTGGATTTAGAAAAGAGAGAGAAACCAGAGATGAAATTGCCAACATATCTTGGATGATCGAAAAAGCAAGGGAATTCCCAAAAAAGCATCAATTTCTGCTTCACTGACTATGTGAAAGCCTTTGACTTTCTAGATCACAACAAATTGTGGACAATTGTTAAAGAGATGGAAATACCAGACCACCTTACCTGTTTCCTGAGAAACCGTTAGAACTGGACATGGAACAACAGACTGCTTCCAAATCAGGAAAGGACTATGTTAAGGCTGTATACTGTCACTCTGCTTATTTAACTTTTACGCAGAGTATATCATGCGAAAGGCTGGTCTTGATGAAGCACAAGCTGGAATCAAGATTACCGGAAGAAATATCAATAACCTCAGATATGTAGATGACACCACCCTACGGGCAGAAAGTGAAGAAGATCTAAAGAACCTTGATGAAGGTGAAAGAGGAGAGTGAAAAAGCTGGCCTAAAACTCAACATTCAAAAAACCAAGATCATGGTATCTAGTCCCATCATTTATGGCAAATTGATGGGGAAACAATGGAAACAGTGAGATAATTTATTTCCTTCAGCTCAAAAATCTCTGTAGATGGTGACTGCACATTACAGAAAGGAGAGCAAAGGTAAGAATGACTTTTCTGCAAAAATTAAAAACAAAACATCTGAAACAATCAGGGCATTGTTGCATAAATTCCAGTTTGTTCCCTAGAGCAGATTTTAATAAAACAGAATTAATTTAATCTACATGTGTTAACCTGTTCTGTGAATGTAGAAAGTCAGAGAAAATTGTAACTTTCTTTTACAAAATAAAAGAATATCTACTCAGGGAAATGTTAGTCTGTTTTTATAGATTTGTATGAACTTGAGGAAAGTGTAAATAAAATCAAACAGATAATTTTATTCTCTGTAACCTGTGATGTCTGGGATTGATGGAAGTTTTGAAAGTAAGGTGATTGTCAACCATTATTCATACATTTGTGAGCTGTTCCATTTGTCTTAACAGCATGGATTAATTTGGCAATAGTTATAGATTCTGATAAACTGAAAGAGAGACACTTGTAGAATAATATGTTGGTCACCGGGACCAATTCTGGAATAAGACTGCCTTTCTTTGAATCAATTCCAGGCTCTGCCACTTGC
>NW_011493249.1:14838-15405 GCF_000754665.1 Bison bison bison | reverse complement strand
GGGTGTTCTTTCTCACATTAGGATGATTTTCCCCTTCTTCAGCTGCCCTTGATAGAAATTGAAACATAGTATTTTCCAAGAAAGAGTAAAGAAAACAGGAGAATGACTGAACTTAACTCCCACACGCCTTGAGGGGACCTCCAGAGAATTTGTTTTAGGAATTTTCAAAATACATATTTCAGAGTGAACACATATATTACTTATTAGATAAAATTAACAAGCCAAAAACACATGCCACAATCATCCACTTATAAATCTGTAAATGAGTGGTAGTTCTTTACAATTTGGAGAACACAGAAGAAACCCATTGAAAGATCTGATGTAAACGATGAACTCTCGTCATTAAAAATTCTTAGACAGTCCTCAATATTTTGCACAATTTCACTGGTGAATTCAACCAATACATAGCAAAAATACAAAACATACACAAACTTTATAAGAAAATAAAGGAAGGAACACATCTTTTTTTATAACTTTTTATCTTATATTAGACTATAGCTGATTAACAATGTTATTCTAGTTTCAGGCAGGCAACAAAGCTACTCAGTCATAAGTATACATGTATCC
>NW_011493249.1:13643-14738 GCF_000754665.1 Bison bison bison | reverse complement strand
TGGACCTAACATTCCAAGTTCCTATGCAATATTGCTCTTTACAGCATTGGACCTTGCTTCCATTATATATATAATGTATACTATTTGTATATGTATATATAATGTATATATATACAAGTATACATATACATATATATGTATATATAATGCACATATATATCATATATTTTGATATTGGTTATATATACTTGTAATATATTGATTTTATATATATAATGAATATCAATATCTGTCTATCTATATGTAGATTGACTGATTGATTTTAAGGAATTGACTTATGCGATTATCAGGCCAGGCAAGTCCAAAATTTGCAGGGTAGGCTGGCAGGTTGGAGACCTAAGGAAGAATTACAATTTAAATTCAAAGCCAGTCTTCCAGCAGAATTCCATTTCCCCTAGGAAGGTCAATCATTTTTCTATTGTAGTCTTCAACTGATTGGATGAGGCACACACTATGGGAGGTAATCTACTTTACTCAAAGTCTCCTGATTTAAACATTAATCTCTCTAAAATATACCTTCACAGAAACATCTAGAATACTGTTCAAACAAATATTTGGATACCATGGCCTAACCAAGTTGACACATTAACCATTCTATGGTCCTATGTATTTTATCATAGCCTATGAAAATTTTATTTCTATTGACAATTGTTTTGGATACGAGTATATGCTAGGTTGGCCTTCCCTTGTAGCTTAGCTGGTAAAGAATCCGCCTGTAATGCTGAAGACCTGGGTTCGATCCCTGGGTTGGGAAGATCCCCTGGAGGAGGGCATGGCAACCCACTCCAGTATTCTTGGCTGGAGAATCCCCGGATAGAAAAGCCTGGTGGGCTACAGTCCATGGGGTTGCAAATAGACACAGTTGAGGGACTAAGCACATATCCTTAAACAGAACCTCACCAACATAGCACACCACCCCCAACTTCAGGTTGTTCTTTCTCACATTAGAATGATTTTCCCCTTCCTCAGCTGCCCTTGATAGAAATTGAAACATAGCATTTTCCAAGAAAGAGTAAAGAATTTGGAAGAGAATAAAGACCTCCAGAGAATTTAAGGAATTTTCAATTTATATATTTCAGAGTGATCATGTATATT
>NW_011493249.1:12872-13468 GCF_000754665.1 Bison bison bison | reverse complement strand
AGCCATACATATACATGTATCCATTCTCTCCCAAATGCCCCTGCCATCCAGGATATCATTGAGCAAAAGGAGGAGACACATCTTAACTCACTTTATGAGGCCAGCTACTAAAATTCACAAAGACATTAAAAAGAAAACTACAGATCAATATTATTCATTAGCATAAATCCAAATGCCTTATTAAAATACTATCAATTTTAATCTACTGTTACATAAAAGAGGATAATCCATCATGAGCAAGTGAAGGTTCACTCAGAATGGAAGACTGGTTTAACACTGAAAATAAAAATTGATAACTAGCTCTTTTAAGCACTCTTATGAAGATAATAGAAAGCTACATGCTAAGAGAAAAGATTTGCAAAGCATATATCACATGTCACAACTAAAGATCCTGCATGCCTCAACTAAGACACTGCATAGCTAAATAAATAAATATTTTTTACAATGGGCAAAGAACATGAGCAGACATTTCACTGAAAAGGATATAGGAATGACAAATAAACACATGACAAGCTGTTCAACTTCATTAGCTGTTATGGAAATGAAAATTAAAATCACAATATTACTACACAGCTTTCTGAATGGCTAAATGAAAA
>NW_011493249.1:11719-12772 GCF_000754665.1 Bison bison bison | reverse complement strand
GGGAAAGACAGAGAGAGAAAAAGAAATTAGAAGGAGAAACTGAGGATTTGCCTATCTCCTGCTTTCATTCACACCCAGAAGTGACGTAGGTATGTGCCCTATGAGGGGTGGCAAGGAGAAAGGGGTTTGGTGGGGGAAGGGGGGCTCCAAAGCCATATTTTGTATTTTGATTACCCTTAAAATCTAAACATCCGAAAGAAAAATAGGACAAATGTTTTATCTTTTTGCATTTGTGTGAAAACCTGTTAGTGATTTTAAAAGGATAGAGAAAGATACCTTGGGGTAGGTGGAAGCCCTCGTGAAGGATGGATACTTAGAATAGTGGAGTAGTCAGTATTCTAAAAAGGCCCACAACGACCAGGATAGAGAAAGGTGAGTGAGAATGGGGAGGTTGGCAAGGGCCAGGTCATGAAGCTCATTTTGTCTGAGTCATGTTGAGGAGTTTACATTTCAGTCCCAGTGAAACGGGAAACCCTTCTGGGGTTTTGTTCAGTTCAGTTCAGTTGCTCAGTCTTGTCCGACTCTTTGTGACCCCATGAACCACAGCACGCCCAGCCTCCCTGTCCATCACCAACTTCTGGAGTCTACCCAAACTCATGTCCATTGAGTCGGTGATGCCATCCAACCATCTCATCTTCTGTCGTCCCCTTCTCCTCCTGACATCAATCTGTCCCAGCATCAGGGTCTTTTCCAATGAGTCAGCTCTTCCCATCAGGTGGCCAAAGTATTGGAGTTTCAGCTTCAACATCAGTCCTTGCAATAAACACTCAGGACTGATCACCTTTAGGATGGACAAGTTGGATCTCCTTGCAGTCCAAGTGACTCTCAAGAGTCTTCTCCAACACCACAGTTCAAAATCATCAATTCTTCTGCGCTCAGCTTTCTTTATAGTTCAACTCTCACATCCATACATGACTACTGGAAAAACCATAGCCTTGACTAGACGGACAAAGTAATGTCTCTGCTTTTTAATATGCCGTCTAGGTTGGTCAGAACTTTCCTTCCAAGGAGTAAGTGTCTTTTAATTTCATGGCTGCAATCACCATCTGCAGT
>NW_011493249.1:10281-11619 GCF_000754665.1 Bison bison bison | reverse complement strand
GAACCCCAGGGTTAGTAGAAGGAAAGAAATCTTAAAAATTAGGGTAGAAATAAATGCAAAAGAAACAAAAGAGACCATAGCAAAATCTACTGGGTGGTTTTCTTGAGTACAGAAAATGGCATTCTTTCATGTGTTGACTTGCAAGGTCCAAGGACCTCAGGGAAGATAAATAAATGCATCATAAAAAGGTCCTAAGGTCAGGAGAATGAAGGAAAACCTGAATGAGAGTGTAAGTTAGGTGAGTTCAGGCCAGAGAATCAGGCACTTGCCTAAAGTCCAGCCACAACCTGGGATGTAAGCCAGGTTCCTGGCTAGGGAGAAAGTGCCAAGCATCTTTGGGCACCAGAAAGGAGAGACACTGGGCCTTCAAAAAGCAGCCGAACAAGGGTCTCCTCAGGACAGAGGGAACTGACATTAATAAGGAGTCTCGTGTGTTGGGCACTGAATGCATGCCAAGCACCCTGAAAAACATTTTCCAAACATTATCATGTCTTTTCTCCCATACAAATATCCATCCCCTTGGACTCCAAAAGCTAAAGAAACAAAGCTAAAGAAAAAGGGAAAGCAAGTTGACCAAGGTAAGCACAGCTAGTAAGGCATGGACTGGGAGTGTATCTACAGGTATACTTTTTATAGGATCATGCCTGCAAACTGCCTAAGATCATGACAAAGAAGGGCATGAAAGTTTTAAGCATACACTGGAAGGAGAATTGGTTTCAGAGAGAAAAGTATTTGAAATTCTATGTAAAAACCATCAGTCAGCCCTTCGTTGTTGGTTCCTAAGTAGACTTGGGCAAAACTACTTGTTATTAAAAAACATTCCTAAGAACCTTAATTAGGGTTTCTGAAATTCAAACTCAAAGCACACACTGAAGCTCAGAGTGGTTATGTGTTTTGCTCTGGAACTCTGTCTACAAGAGAGTCCATTTGACTCCAAGGACCATGTTCTTTGAAGAATTTAGGACCAGGAATTCAGGAACATACAAGGACTGCTAGGAGTATAGGATTCTTCATTTCTCATGACCATCCCGAGCCCAGATATCACCAATCATGTTCCCTTTTGTGGACCCTGTCTGTTTCTGAGAGACAAATCACAAAGGGTCAGAGAAATTCTCAACCTCATGAAAGGAGTAAGGGGAAAGACAGAGAGAGAAAAAGAAATTAGAAGGAGAAACTGAGGATTTGCCTATCTCCTGCTTTCATTCACACCCAGAAGTGATGTAGGTATGTGCCCTATGAGGGGTGGCAAGGAGAAAGGGGTTTGGTGGGGGATCAGATCAGATCAGTCGCTCAGTCGTGTCCGACTCTTTGCGACCCCATGAATCGCAGCACACCAGG
>NW_011493249.1:9206-10181 GCF_000754665.1 Bison bison bison | reverse complement strand
CCACTGTTTCCCCATCTATTTGCCATGAAATGATGGCACCAGATGCCATGATCTTCGTTTTCTGAATGTTGAGCTTTAAGCCAACTTTTTCACTCTCCTCTTTCACTTTCATCAAGAGGCTTTTGAGTTCCTCTTCACTTTCTGCCATAAGGGTGGTGTCATCTGCATATCTGAGGTTATTGATATTTCTCCCGGCAATCTTGATTCCAGCTTGTGCTTCTTCCAGCCCAGCATTTCTCATGATGTACTCTGCATATAAGTTAAATAAGCATGGGACAATATACAGCCTTGATGTACTCCTTTTCCTATTTGAGACCAGTCTGTTGTTCCATGTCCAGTTCTAACTGTTGCTTCCTGACCTGCATACAAATTTCTCAAGAGGCAGATCAGGGGTTTGGTATTCCCATCTCTTTCAGAATTTTCCACAGTTTATTGTGATCCACACAGTCAAAGGCTTTGGTATAGTCAATAAAGCAGAAATAGATGTTTTTCTGGAACTCTCTTCCTTTTTCCATGATCCAGCGTATGTTGGCAATTTCATTTCTGGTTCCTCTGCCTTTTCTAAAACCAGCTTGAACATCAGGAAGTTCATCGTTCACATATTGCTGAATCCTGGCTTGGAGAATTTTGAGCATTACTTTACTAGCGTGTGAGATGAGTGCAATTGTGCTGTAGTTTGAGCATTCTTTGCCATTGCCTTTCTTTGGGATTGGAATGAAAACAGACCTTTTCCAGTCCTGTGGCTACTGCTGAATTTTCCAAATTTGCTGGCAAATGGAGTGGAGCACTTTCACAGCATCATCTTTTAGCATTTGTTATAGCTCAACTGGAATTCCATCACCTCCATTAGCTTTGTTCTTAGTGATGCTTCCTAAGGCCCACTTGAATTCACATTCGAGGATGTCTGGCTCTAGGTGAGTGACCACACCATCATGATTATCTGGGTCATGAAGATCTTTTTTGTACAGTTTTTCT
>NW_011493249.1:7396-9106 GCF_000754665.1 Bison bison bison | reverse complement strand
ATTGGGGGCAGGAGGAGAAGGGGACGACAGAGGATGAGATGGCTGGATGGCATCACTGACTTGATGGATGTGAGTCTGAGTGAACTCCGGGAGTTGCTGATGGACAGGGAGGCCTGGTGTGCTGCGATTCATGGGGTCGCAAAGAGTCGGACGCCACTGAGCGACTGATCTGATCTGATCTGATCTGAATATATGATTTTCCTTTTTTTGTGTGATACATTTTTTTTCCTGCTGCCTCAAATATGGGTTTTAAATCTGCTCCATTTTACTTTACCTGCCACTGTACTGATGAAGAAACTCTGGTTGGAAGATTAAAGGAAATTTCACAAGGGTGAAATTGGAAATTGGAACACAGTTGAAGTAGGAATCAAACTCAGATATGTTCAACTCTAAAGTTGATACCTTGTAGCACAGCGGTCTTCTGAATAGCTGGTTGATAAACAGGGAAGTAAGTCAGTGCCCGTGTCACTCCTTAAATTTATAGTTAAAACCTTCAAGTAGAAATTGGAGATGAGGTTATTTTAAAATCTGACAGCCTGGTGACTGTTGCAAAGCGGACACATAGCTTACATGAAGATTCGTACTGGAAGGTTAGGCACTTAATCATTCTCTGCCTCTTAGAATGAAGAAGGAAGGAATCTTTTTACTGTCCCTTGCTGTAGCAATGCACCAATTCCCATAAATAAGGGCCTTTCACCAGTCTGGGGCCAACGCGGATTTTAACATGTGAATCACAAAAGGATTGACTTATACGGATAGAATTAGATAGCTCATTGGATAGCCCTATTTTCCTCCTTCCTGCTTTCATCACTGATACTCAAAAATATACCCTTTGCATCTCACCCTATCCTTGATTTCTCTCCTGTTGGTTTAGCTCTCTATCTCATTCTAGGTTCTGAAGCACTGTTATATACTGAATGTCTGTATCCTCCCCAAATTCTTGCATTAAAGCCATAATCTCTAGTTTGATATTTTGGTTGGTGCAAACGTAATTGCGATTTTTGCATTGTTGAAATTTGCCACTTGATATTAGAATACATTCTCAATAAATATAGTCATGTATACATCATTTTAATGCATAGCTCTCAGTTTATATTTTTGGTTAAGGACTTATTACTTGTTTGTTTTATATTTATTTTAGACAATGGAAACGATGTTAGACAAAAAGCAAATCTGAGCGATTTTCTTATCCAAAATAAGCTGTAAAGCAGCAGAGACAACTCGCAACATCAACAACGCATTTGGACCAGGAATTGTTAATGAATGTACAACGCAGTGGTGGTTCAAGAAGTTTTACAAAGGAGATAAGAGCCTTGAAGATGAAGAGTGTAGTGGCTGGCCAACTGAAGTTGGCAACAACCAACTGTAAGCAATCACCAAAGCTGATGCTCTTACAACTACACTAGAAGTTGCTGTAGAACTCAACATCAAACATTCTACAGTGGTTTGGCATTTGAAGCAAATTGGAAAGGTGAAAAAGCTAAATACATGGGTGCCTCCTGAGCAGACTGAGAAACCAAAAAAAAAAAAAAAATTAGTGAAATGTCATTTTCTTTTATTCTATGCAACTACAGCAAACCATTTCTTGATTGGATTGTGACATGTGACGAAAAGTGGATTTTATATGACAACCATCGATGACCAACTTAGTGTTTGGACTAAGAAGAAACTCCAAAGTACTTCCCAAAGCCAAATTTGCACCAAAAAAGA
>NW_011493249.1:6689-7296 GCF_000754665.1 Bison bison bison | reverse complement strand
ATAAAATTCTGTCTCATCTGCACAATTCACCTTACCTCTCATCAACCAACTACCAATTCCTCAAGCATCTTGACAACTTTTTGCAGGGAAAATGCTTCCACAACCAGGAGGATGCAGAAAATGCTTTCCAAGAGTTCATCAAATCCTGAAGTATGGTTTTTATGCTACAGGAATAAGCAAACTTATTTCTTGTTGGCAAAAATGTGTTGATTGCAATGGTTCCTATTTTGATTAATAAAGATGTCTTTGAGCCTAGTTATAATGATTTAAAGTTTATGGTCCAAAAGTGCAATTACTTTTGTGCCAACCTAATAGTATTTAGAGGTAGGGCCTTTGGGAGATAACTAATTCGACTTTTATGAAGTCATGAGGATGGAGTGCTCATGAATTTGATAGTATCCTTATAAGAAGAGGAAGATAGAAATGATCTATGCATGCACACACACACACACACTGAAGAAACTATCTGAACACACATCAAAGTAGGCGGCTGTCCAAAACTGACTCACAGATACAGAAACCAAACTTATAGTTACCAAAGGGTAAGTAGGGGAGGGATAAATTGGGAGATTGGGATTAACAGATGCACACCACCATATATAAAATA
>NW_011493249.1:5930-6589 GCF_000754665.1 Bison bison bison | reverse complement strand
GGGGGAGGCAAAAAGCATCATTTATTTTTCTGGCTACTGGATGGAGAAGGAAGTTTGGTGCAAGTAGGGGACCAGTTAGGAGGCTTGGCAGGACCCAATGAGAGGCACAATGGTGGACTCCCAGCGAAGTTGGAGAGGTTCAAGTGGTGTTTGGGTGGTAGAGGTGATAGGAATGGCTGAAGGATGAGATAATGACCAGAGGAAGATGTGGGTGTGGGAGAGAAAAGAAATAAGGGTGCTTTCCATTTTTATTTCACTTGAATATCTGAGTGGATGGTGGTGTTATTCACTGAGAAGGGGAAGGTTTCTGTGGGAGAAGCCAAGTTAGGGAGAGTTGGGAACAGGAGATAAAAGAAACTCAGGCATTCCATTTTTGCCATTTAAGGTTCCCTCTTGAGAAACCTATATTCAGGCCAGGAAGCAAGAGTTAGAACTGGACATGGAACAACAGACTGGTTCCAAATAGGAAAAGGAGTACATCAAGGCTGTATACTGTCACCCTGCTTATTTAACTGTACCCTGCAGAGTACATCATGAGAAATGCTGTGCTGGAAGAAGCACAAGCTGGAATCAAGATTTCTGGGAGAAATATCAATAACCTCAGATATGCAGATGAAACTACCCTTATGGCAGAAAGTGAAGAGGAACTAAAAAGCCTC
>NW_011493249.1:4797-5830 GCF_000754665.1 Bison bison bison | reverse complement strand
AAGTAAAGCTGAGCACCAAAGAATTGAGGCTTTTGAACTGTGGTGTTGGAGAAGACTCTTGAGAGGCCCTTGGACTGCAAGGAGATCCAACCAGTCAGTCCTAAAGGAAATCAGTCCTGAATATTCATTGGAAGGACTAATGTTGAAGCTGAAGCTCCAATACTGTGGTCACCTGATGTGAAGAATTGACTCCCTGGAAAAGAACCTGATGCTGGAAAAGATGGAAGGTAGGAGGAGAAGGGAATGACAGAGGATGAGATGGTTGGATGGCATCACCGACTCGATGGACATGAGTTTGAACAAGCTCTGGGAGTTGGTGAAGGACAGGGGAAACCTGGCATGCTATAGTCCATGGGGTCGCAAAGAGTCGGACATGACTGAGTGACTGAACTGAACTGTATAGCACAGAGAACTAGATTTAATATCTTGCAATAAATTATGATTGAAAAGTATGGAAAATACATATATTCAGTTATATGTATATATATGTATATAACTGAATCACTATGCTGTACACCTGAAGTTAACACAATAACTATATTGCAATCAATCAATCAGTCAATAAAGAAGACAATGGCTGTACACAGGCTAGGAAGTGGACCATCACCAAGAACTGAAGTAAAAGGAAGAATAATCCTAAAAACAATTCAGAGATCATCAGGGCTACTACTTCCACCACAGGCCCAGAGTGCACAGGCCTGGAGTAGAACGCTATCTCTACCTTAGTTTCAAGAGGCAGGGTCACTACAGAGAGCTGCAGCATGGGCTAGGCCTTCATAGAGAGCCATGTGGGCTTTTTTCTGCCTAGCTGAAGGAGTGGAGCTTCCCCAGTGAGTCATAGTTGCCTTCCCAGTGGCCCTGGAGGGTGGAGCATTAAATCAAAGAGGATTATTCTCCTGCCTTAAGATCTTTTTTTTTTTAACATAAATTTATTTATTTTAATTGGAGGTACAGTAGTCATGTATGGATGTGAGAGTTGGACTGTGAAGAAAGCTGAGTGCTGAAGAATTGATGCTTTTGAACTGTGGTATTG
>NW_011493249.1:3229-4697 GCF_000754665.1 Bison bison bison | reverse complement strand
ACTCCGGGAATTGGTGATGGACATGGAGGCCTGGCGTGCTGTGATTCATGGGGTTGCAAAGAGTAGGACACGACTTAGCGACTGAACAGAAGAGAACTGAAGGATGAAATGCCTATGAAACCTCCAGCTGGAGATTCAAATGAGCATACAAATAAGTGTGAGATCACTACCTCTTATCTTCCCTCCCATGCTCCAACCCCCAACACACAAATGGGACCATATACTGTCCCCTCTCCACAGTTTACTTTCCTCCGTATTTTGAAGGTGCCCCTAAATCAGATCCTATAGACATAACTCATGCTTGTTAATGATTGCATAAGAATCCATAGAATGGCTATACCACAATGTTTTCAGTCATTCCACAACTGATGAGTGCTTACTCTGTATCCTAGTTTGCCCCACCTTGCAGTGAACAGGAAGAGAAGTCTAAACCCTAGCACCCAAAGTTCTTATTGTCCCGCTTTAAACCAACTCCCATGCATATACAGCCTGGGACACTGAAAGCAGGACCTGACTGAGGACACTGAGGCTGGACCGTGCACGACCTTGGAGAGAAGTCAGGTTTAGGGCCAGCCCATTTACTGCCCAGTCCTTCTCAGTCTATTCTGCTGGCTTGTCATCCTCAACCCAACTTCCACATGTTGGCGTGTCTCAGCGAATTGCCATGCACATTCCTCTCCTAACAGTACCCTCTCGAGATGAGTCTTCCCAGTCTTGTGGCTTTAAACACTATCTGTGTCCTGTTGTCTTGATAATTCTGCTTTTGCAGCCTACATGGAGAGTGGACTTATCCAAACCTCAGACACTTAACAAGTGCAAATAGGAACTCTTGACACACATGCCCAACTGGCTTTCTTCCTTCTCCAAACCTGTTACATCCACTCCCTGTATTCTCTGCGACTATATATAACACCTTCATTACCAAGACCTGAAAGAAAATACTCTCATAGTAATCGTTCATGTCTTAAGTTTGTTCACCAACTGCCTTCAATCCACCAGCAAGTATGTCTGTTCTCTTTCCAAAATATCATGAGAACCCATGCACTATTCTGTAAATTCATGTTGCCTTTCTGGGCCAAGCCACTGCCATCTCTCAAGTGGGCTACTGCAAGAGGGTTCAAATCAGTCTCCCTGCTTTGCTTTGTGCCCTGCCCACTTATGGTATTTTCCACAGAGAGCAGTCAGAGAGAAATTACTGAATATAATTAGATCATGGCACTCCTTTGATTCAGTTCTCTCTCTGGCTCCCCAGAGAAAACGAAACTCCATCATGGCTCCTTCCCACCACTGCACTGTCCTTTGTTCCCTCCATCCCCTCTCTCACTGGGCTCCAGCCACACTGGCATCCTTTCTGCCCCTCCAGTGCCCTTCTTTTCTTCTACAAGGCCAGAGGAACTGCAGTTCTCCCTGCTGGGCAGGCTTTCCTCCTGTTTCCCAGCAGAACTGACCACATATCATTATCCTCGGA
>NW_011493249.1:2719-3129 GCF_000754665.1 Bison bison bison | reverse complement strand
AATGGATGTTGAATTCTGTCAAAGGCTTTCTCTGCATCTACTGAGATAATCATATAGCTTTTATTTTTCAATTTGTTTATGTGGTGTATTACATTGATTGATTTGCATATATTGAATAAGCCTTGCAACCCTAGGATAAAGCCCACTTGGTCATGATGTATGATCTTTTAAATGTGTTGTTGGATTCTGATTGCTAGAATTTTGTTAAAGATTTTTGAATCCATGTTCATCAGTGATATTGGACTGTAGCTTTCTTTTTTTGTGGCTTCTTTGTCTGGTTTTGGTATTAGGGTGATGGTGGCCTCATAGAATGAGTTTGAAAGTTTACCTTTTGAAGAGGATAGGTGTTAGCTCTTCTCTAAATTTTTGGTAGAATTTCAGCTGTGAAGCTGTCTGGACCTGGGCTTTTG
>NW_011493249.1:0-825 GCF_000754665.1 Bison bison bison | reverse complement strand
CTTCTGGCCTGAAGAGTTTCTATTGAAAGATCAGCTGTTATCCTTATGGGAATCCCCTTGTGTGTTATTTGTTGCTTTTCCCTTGGTGCTTTTAATATTTGTTCTTTGTGTTTGATCTTTGTTAATTTGATTAATATGTGTCTTGGGGTG
Source organism: Bison bison bison (assembly GCF_000754665.1). Classification (NCBI taxonomy): domain Eukaryota; kingdom Metazoa; phylum Chordata; class Mammalia; order Artiodactyla; family Bovidae; genus Bison; species Bison bison. The sequence continues at coordinate 675 of NW_011493249.1, read as the reverse complement.
TTTCGCCTTGCTTTTATCCTGTTTGGGACTCTCTGGTTTTCTTGGACTTGGGTGATTATTTCCTTCCCCGTTTTAGGGAAGTTTTCAACTATTATCTCCTCAAGTATTTTCTCATGGTCTTTCTTTTTGTCTTCTTCTTCTGGGACTCCTATGATTCGAATGTTGTGGCATTTAACGTTGTCACAGAGGTCTCTGAGACTGTCCTCATTTCTTTTAATTCGTTTTTCTTTTTTCCTCTCTGATTCATTTATTTCTACCATTCTTTTACCTCACTAATCCTATCTTCTGCCTCCGTTATTCTACTATTTGTTCCCTCCAGAGTGTTTTTGATCTCATTTATTGCATTATTCATTATATACTGACTCTTTTTTATTTCTTCTAGGTCCCTGTTAAACCTTTCTTGCATTTTCTCAATCCTTGTCTCCAGGCTATTTATCTATGATTTCATTTTGTTTTCAAGATTTTGGATAATTTTCACTATCATTATTTGGAATTTTTTTATCAGGTAGATTCCCTATCTCTTCCTCTTTGGTTTGGTTTGGTGGACATTTATCCTATTACTTTACCTGCTGGGTATTCCTCTGTCTATTCATCTTATTTATATTGCTGTGTTTGGGGTGGCCTTTCTGTATTCTGGCAGTTTGTGGAATTCTCTTTATTGTGGAGTTTCTTTGC
>NW_011493248.1:12388-13175 GCF_000754665.1 Bison bison bison | reverse complement strand
GATCTGGGATTGAACCATTGTACCCTACATTGGATGGTAGAGTCTTTTTGTTTTTAATTCTTTTTAAAATTTTTATTTATTTTTTAATGGAAGGATAATTACTTTACAGAATTTTGTTGTTTTCTGTCAAACCTCTACATGAATCAGACATAGGTATACATATATCCCCTGCCTCTTACTACTGGGCCACCAGGGAAATCCCTATGCTTTTATTTTTAACTTAAATATATCTTTGTATCTAAAATATATTTTCTTTGGACAGGGTATACTTGGATTTTTTTTTTAATATAAAATCTGACAAACTTTGTCCTTTGATTGTTTAACTCACTCAGATTTAATGTGATTATTGAGGCAATTAGATTTATTTTTGTGATTTTGCTTTCATTTTCTATGTCTCATGTCGATTTTTGTTCTTCTCTTCCTCCTTTAATGCCTTTACTTGTATTCAGTAGATATTTTATGGTGTGCCAATCAGGTACTGTGAGTATCAGAACAACTCTTTAACAGCATAGAGACATGAAGGAATATAGGACTGGAATTTTCACCAACTGGCTTTCTTAACCTTCTCAATAGAGAAGGAGCTAGGCATGGGAAATTAGTGTGTATGGTATCTTCTGGTTTTCAGCAACTGCCAAATCCACCTATGCACGTGTGCATGCTCAGTTGCTAAGTCATGTCCAGCTCTTTGCTACCCCATGAACTACAGCAGACCAGGCTTCCCTGTCCTTCACCAACTCCCTGAGCTTGCTCAAACTCATGTCCATTGAGTCAGTGATGCCATCCAACC
>NW_011493248.1:11986-12288 GCF_000754665.1 Bison bison bison | reverse complement strand
GAGCAACTAAATAACAACAACAACTTTTATTACTAATTTTAGTAATTTGAGCGTTTTCTGACCTTGTTCAAAGGTTTGTCAATTTTGTTGCTCATTTCAAAGAAGTGACCTTTGGTTGTGTTGATTTTTCTGGGTTGATTTTCTTTCCTCTTTTTCATTTATTTACACTCTAATCTTCATTCCTTCCTTCCTTCTACTGGCTTTGGGGTTAAGTTTCCTTTTCTGCTTTCCTAAGATAAATTATTAGATTATTGATTTGAGGTATTGTTTTTCTAACATTTACAGCTATATATAAATTTCCC
>NW_011493248.1:11404-11886 GCF_000754665.1 Bison bison bison | reverse complement strand
GTTGGACATGACTGAGCAACTGAACTGAATTTAACTGGCCCATGAAGCAGTCTACACGTGAGCTTTCCTTATAGGAAGATTTTTTGGTGTTAATAATTCTGCCTGATCTTTAAAAAAGAATTAACATCAATCTTTCAAAAACTTGTTCAAAATATAGGACAGGAGGCAACACTTTCCCTCATACTGTTACATATTCAGATTTTCCATTTCCTCTTTCATTTTTTTGGTAATTTGTGTCTTTCTAGGAATTTGTTCATTTCTTCTAAGTTATCTAATTTGTTGTTGTACAGTTTTTCATAATATTAACTTAAAATGTTTTTCCTGTAAAGTCAGTATGTGATGTCCTCTCTTTCATTAATGGGCTTCCCTTGTGGCTCAGCAGGGAAGAATCTGCCTGCCAATGCAGGAGACATAGGTTTGATCCCTGGGTCAGGAAGATCCCCTGGAGAAGGAAGTGGTAACCCACTCCAGTATTCTTGCCT
>NW_011493248.1:7348-8890 GCF_000754665.1 Bison bison bison | reverse complement strand
GCTGGGACGGGTAGAAGTATCTTATTAGTGCTTCCCACTAGTGAGCACTGTTAGTGGAGTGGGGAGGGGGAGTAACCTTGTTACCATTTGATGATAGGGAAAACTCTCCATTAGGCCTTCTCAGGTACTGCTTTAGCAGGGAAGGGGAGGGGTGGCCTCACTAATATCAGATGGTAGTGGATATTCAGATTCCCTACATGGTCTCGACTAATATCTTGGGGGCCAGGGCTTATTACCATCTGGCAGGGATGAAAGTTCTACCTTCTGTAATGCTACCTTGATGGGATGGGGAGTGTTAGAATACTGTATTTCAGCCTAGCCAGAATGGAAGTCTAGGTTCTCTCTCCCCTCAGCCTTGGCTCATGCAATTTTGTCTGTGGTGTTTGACTGTAGTAGAGTGACTATTTTGTATCTTGCTGGACCACGCCTTTCCGGCTCTTTTGGCTAAAGAGAGCTGCTTTTCTTGGGTGTCTGTCCTCATTGGTTGCCATTTCTGTGTTGCTAGCTTCTTCAGCAGACAGTCTAAGACATATGAGGCAAAAAGAAAATCCAGGGACCTCACTGCCATGTCATTCCTCAGGTCCCGACATCCCTATTTGGTCTTCCATCTTCTCTCCACCATTGAGTCTTCCTGTACTTATTTTCTATATAATATCTTGTATTTGAGCTGTACGTAGTAAAAGGAATTGGGAAAAATATATCTTCTTCATTTTTCCATAAGTGGAAGTCCTCCACCATATTCTTTTATCATCCTTTACTGGTGATATATTTGTCCAACTCCCACACTAGAGATTATACAATACTTGAGGGCAAGAATAATGTTTTTGCATATTTATACCCCTCATGGCCTAAGATGACATCTTCTTGGAGCATAGTGTTTCTTTAGGAATTGTTTGTTAACTGAGTTAAAACTTTGAATAACTTTTAGACTTCTTGCCCTTAAAGAACATAGCATCCTGGTTGAAGAAATATTAATTAATAGTTCATAAGAGTAACATGATTAAATTCTGAATTATCCCAGGCTTTCATAGACTGGGCAGTTTATGTCCTGTATAGGTAAAATTTTCCATCTTTTTGAAATACTTGAAAATGAAGATATCATCCTTATCTCTGCTCCCTAAATAGAAAATATTAATTCCTTCTCTGTATCCCCATTGTACACACTTCTTTTATACTGCTTAAAACCATGTATTGCATTTGTTTTTGTGTTTTTCCTTCATTAAGCTAAAAGTTTCCTTAAAAGTAGAGATCATGTTTTATTCATATTTGTAGCTCAAGTTTCTCAGGCTCTTGAGATATAATATATAGAAGACACTTGAATGGTTGTTGAATGAATGAATCAGTGCATTCTGTTACACCCATATATGCAAACATATGATTCAAATTTTAATGTTTAGACATTTATACTTAAATATATTTAGAGGGAAATTAATCATAACTCTAGATGGGCTTCCCATGTGGCTCAGCTGGTAAAGAATCCACCTGCAGTACGGGAGACCTGGGTTCAGTCCCTGGGTTGGGAAGATTCCCTGGAGAAGGGAA
>NW_011493248.1:5958-7248 GCF_000754665.1 Bison bison bison | reverse complement strand
ATAAGGGTGGTGTCATCTGCATATCTGAGGTTATTGATATTTCTCCCGGCAATCTTGATTCCAGCTTGTGCTTCCTAGGTGGTGCTAGTCGTAAAGAATCTGCCTTCCAATGCTGGAGATGTAAGAGATCCAGGTTCAATCCCTGGTTTGGGGAGATTCCCTGGAGGAGGGCCTGGCAATCCATTCCAGTATTCTTACCTGGAGAATACCTTGGTCAGAGGAATCTGACAGGCTATCATCTACAGAGCCTCAAAGAGTCAGACAAGACTGAAGTGACCTAGCACACACACTGACAAGATTAGGATGTTTGCAGGGTCTCAGGTGGCCAGGTCTCCTAATCCTGATGAGCTGCTCTTATCCCTTTAATCTTGCCTCAGGTGGTTTTGTTGCTGCTTCTCCTTTTTTAACTCACAGAAGTTCATGGAGGCTGGGGTCTTGCCTACAAGAAATGGGAGACAATGAGGCCTCAGTGTCCAGGAGCTCCACAGGGTTGTGCTCGGCACCAATCCTTTTCTATTTGGCCCAAAACTCTTTCTGCGAGATTCAGTTCGACACTAGTGTATAGAGAAGCTTAGCTTTTGGTAACACATCATTTCTTTCTTCTTTTAGGATTGGTGTGCTGGTTAAAAATTCTTTTAGTTTTCTTTCCTCCTTACTCTTAGTGGAAATCTTTTCTAGATATAGAAATACAGGCTAACAGTTCATTTCTTTCACCAGTTGAGAAATGTTGTGACACTTTCTTTTGGACTGTGTGGTTTCTGATGAGATATCTGCTGTTATTTGAATCATTTTCTCCGTGTAGTTTAGATGTTGTTTCTCTTTCATTGTTTTCAGTATTTTTTCTTTTTCTTTAGTTTTTAGAAGTTCAACTGTGATGTATCTTGGTATGAACTTCTTTGGGTTCTTTGAGCTCACCCACTGAGTTTTTTTATTTCAGTCATTGAATTGTTCAAGCCTAAATTTTCCATTTGATTTTTCTTTACATCTTATATTTATCTGCCAAGACTGTGTTTCTTTGCTGAGACTTTCTATTTTTTAATTTGCTTCAAATGTTTATAATTGCTTGTTGAAACATTTTCTGATTGTTGCTTTAAAATGTTTGTCAGATAATTATGCATCTCTGTCACTTGTTGATATTTGTCTTATTGTCCTTTTAAATTAAATTGCGATTGAGGGTAAAGTCAAGCTTCCCTGCTCAGTGTCTTTTGACACCCAAGGAGGGGAGACCCCATTTGATATTCCTGATCAAGAGTGAGTTTAGGTTTCCCATAGATTTCTGCTATTAGCACC
>NW_011493248.1:2306-2999 GCF_000754665.1 Bison bison bison | reverse complement strand
GAGCTAAATAAATAAATATATTTTTTATTAAAGTCTATTAGAAAAGAAAAATAAGTAGAAGAGATAGTTTCTGGGGGAAAAACGGGTGGGGGAAAGAAGTGATGAGAAGAAAGAGCAAAAAGTAGGAGCAATTGGCGATGAATAAGCTACTTTTTTCCTTTACCAGGGATGGCAGACTATAACTTTCCTCTTTTCCCTACTAAAGGATGGTGGTGGTGGTGGTGGTTTAGTCGCTAAGTCGCAAATCATAAACATCCTTGTGCTAATGAGATTTTCCTTGTGAACAGCTCCTCAGGCACCAGCCTTACACTAAGAGGAATACTTCTTTTCATACCTTTCCAGCTCCCTCCATTTCTGAATCTTTTGACCTCAAAAAATGAAACCTTTTAAAAATTAAGCAATTATCATATAAAGGTATATTTTTCCCTAAGCAAGGTATTATTGACCATTGTAGCTAAAAATGCATCAACTTAGTATTATATTTTAAGATATTTGATACAATAATTACATTAATTTCATGAAGAAGTTTTGGCATGGCACATGCAAAGTAGAATGTTGTTTCTAGTAAGAAGGAATCAGGCTTGTTCATTAGATATAGTATTCAGAAGGTTGAGATTTAGTCAAGAAATGTGGTATAAGAATACTTCCTTCCATTTATCTAACACTAAACAGTTCATAAAGTTTTCATCTATT
>NW_011493248.1:0-2206 GCF_000754665.1 Bison bison bison | reverse complement strand
ATGCCAGTAGGCTGGTAACTTGGCTTTTCATAACAGTGAACAATAACAGTTTCAAACAAGTAGAATAGGAATTTGTTGTGTTCAGTTTTTATTAAAATGAGTACATATTTATAGCCTTGTTTCTTCTTGAAGTGAAATCCTTCAGTCGTGTCTTACTCTGTGCAACCGTATGACTTTAGCCTGTCAGGTTCCTCCATCCATGGAATTTTCCAAGCAAGAATACTGGAGTGGATGGCCAATTCCTTCTCCAGGGGATCCTCTTGACCCAGGGATCGAAGCTGGGTATCCTTGTTTCTTCTTAGAATTATTTTGATTTGTTTCAGACCCTTGATGGTTATTCATTATATTTTAAAGAGAGAAATCATCTTTAAAAGTGTAAAATACAATGTATTTATTTGGTTACCATTCCATTTATGTGTAACTTAAATGCAGAGGTTATTTCTGAGATTGTTTACTCAAAAACTATAATGTGAAACAGGCATTAAGAAAAGTTTCCTTTTGAATAACCCAAATTTAAGGATTCTCTTGGTAGAATTCTAGTAGAGTGGAAATGAGATTACCATTTTCATTGATCATCTATTAAAAAGCTAACTGATAAGAGTGTAAATTAAGGTATGCTAGAGTCTCAAACCTTTGAGGATTGAGATGCTAAAGCCTTTATAGTTTGTGGCTGTTTTACCCCTATAGGTTTTTCACAGATTCTTTATTTTTGTTTTAGCATTTCAACCCTTTGAAAAATAGACTGTTTGAAATGCTGACATGGAAGGCCCAAATTGTACAAATACGTTTTCATAGTTTATTTGCTCTTTATCACAAGTGTTTTGAAAAAATACAGGCAGAGTTTTAAAATTTCCTTTTTCAGCAAAGTATCTGCTTTCCATGTACCAGTATAATAAGTAATGCTGTAGCTGATAGACTCTGTTCTCAGTAGATTTAATAATAGCTTATTCTCTTTGAGATGATTCACCCACTCATTATTTCTTTAAGAAAATAAGCACCATGATATATATAGACATGTTAGTGACTCACTGGTGATTACTTTAAAACAGAACAGTCTTGTGTAAGACTTTTATCTTGCTCTCAAGAAATAGTTCTTATACAATAGCTACATAATGAAGCATTAGCACTTTTCTTGTTTCAATTTTAGTCAGAAAAAAAGATATGGTAATATCTCTGTTAAAGCAGAAGATGAGTTAGTGCACTTGCCATTGTCATAAAATTTATTAATCTTGAAAAAGTAATATAGGGGACACACAAGTTAGTAATGGAGAATTACAATATGCTTTCATTGACAAGAGTGGTTGGACCTCTGCTCCATAAACCAAAAGAGTGTAATCAGGACCAGTGAAAATTGCATGTTTCAGTTCTGTCTTTAGTAGAATTTTCTCATAGAGCTATAAGAAGATGGAATGATCTGTTAGTGGAGATTCCCATTACTGAGAGGGGGTAAGTACGTACACTCACTTGGGGTCACTTGGTAGTGTGTTATAGGAGGGATTCTATTGTCAGAGGAATGACTGAACCAGAAGACCAGTAAGGTCCCTTTGTATTCTGAGACTGAAACTCTAGTACAAAGAAGGTGCTGAAACACAACACATTTTGAAACCAGTCTCTCTTACCATTTTATATTGGTTTCAATAATGTTTAGTTTATCTTGAAGCAGTGCTTGATTTTTCAGGCCAATTTATGTTCTTCCTGTCTCCTACCTAATATTTCAAAAGAGGCTAAACTTCATCAGTTGCATATTTATGCCTGTGTGTTTGTACTTTAGCTCTGTGGATGAAGGAAATCACCCAGAAAGTCACAGTCTTCTCTCCCCTGCTGATAAGGCAAGCTATTAGCCATTCAGATCTACAAAGGAAAGGGAGAAAGATGGAAAAGTAGGAAATGGAGGTAAAATAAGGATAGAAAAATAAGTGAAACAGGGACTTCCCTGCTGGTCCCATGGTTAAAAATCCACCTGCTAATACAGGGGACATGGGTTCAATCTCTGGTCTAGGAAGATCCCATATGCCATGTACCAAACTACTGAGCCCACATGCTACAACTACTGAAGCCCACACACTTAGAGCCTGTGTTCCCAAGAGATACCACTGTAATGAGAAGCCCACACACCACAATGAACCGTAGCCCCTGGTCACTGCAACTAGAGAAAGCTTGTGCATAACAATGAAGAACCAGAGCAACCTAAATAAATAAATTTTTT
>NW_011493247.1:8381-9095 GCF_000754665.1 Bison bison bison | reverse complement strand
GGTATCATCTGCATATCTGAGGTTATTGATATTTCTCCTGGCTATCTTGATTCCAGCTTGTGCTTCTTCCAGCCCAGCATTTCTCATGATGTACTTTGCATATAAGTTAAATAAGCAGGGTGACAGTATACAGCCTTGACGTACTCCTTTTCCTATTTGGAACCAGTCTGTTGTTCCATGTCCAGTTCTAACTGTTGCTTCCTGACCTGCTTACAGGTTTCTCAAGAGGCAGGTCATATATACTACACATAAGCAGAGTTCCAATGAAGTGTTATCAACAAAAACAGAGTGGGCTGCATTTGGCAAGGGAGGGGCCATAGTGTACTGACTGGACAGCTTAGCAAGATTTCTCAACCCTGGTACTTTTGAGGCCAGACAACTGTCATGGGAGCTACTCTGTGCACTGTAGAATGCTGAGCAAAATTCCTGCCTCCATACACTAGATGCCAGTTGATGGGAGAAAATTCACATACTGAAGTATGGGCAAGTCATTGTGGCTTATACATGATTTAACTTAAACTTTAGGCTAAATAAAACAGCTTGTTTGTGGCCTATTAAATATCTGCTTTAACCATTAAAGAAAATGGTACACTGATCAGAAGTTTAGAAAAAAACGTCAGTTTCAAAGATAAAGATTAAATGCCTCCCTTCCTGAGATGTCAGTGTTAGTACTCTTTCAATGAGAAAGGCTTCATTCCCAAGCACCAAGGCCAT
>NW_011493247.1:4348-5921 GCF_000754665.1 Bison bison bison | reverse complement strand
TTTCACACCCAGTTGGGGAGGCAAGTAGGCTATTTATATAACATATCACAGCGATCATGGATTGGGAGTTGCAGGGCATGTATTAACTCACCAGAACTTCTGACCTGCTACGTGGGAACAGAATCGCTTACCAAGAGTTCAAAAACAGCCTTGTGGCATACAGAAAATGGCAGCTGGAAGGGATACAGAAAATGGCAGCTGGAAGTTCAAAGGCACACCCTGAAAATGATAAGAGCCTGAGAGATATGGGCAGGGAACTACTACTATCTGCTATGGCCATATAGTATTCTCTATAACCTGGTAACACAAAACTTTATGTGAAGATGAGGCAGCTACTAAAATTGAGCATATATTAGACCACAAGGAAAGTCACAATACATTTAAGAAAGTAAAAAAAGAAAGAGCCATATTTTTCTGGCCACAATGGTGTTAATATTTAAAATTAAAGAGGAAAGAAAATCTGAAGTCTCAAAATATTTTTATATTACAAAGAAAGCACTGCTATAAAGCTCTTAAAGACTAAACCAATCATGAGTAAGGATACACATGTTTTAAAAAAAGATATGAGAGAATAGCACTGAAACATATACATCACCATATATAAAACAGCCAGCCAATGGGAGTTTGATGTATGATGCAGGGAACTCAAAGCCGGTGCTCTGTGACAAGCTAGAGGGGTGGGATGGGGAGAGAGGTGCAAAGGAGTTCAACAGGGAGGGGATATATGTACACCTAATGCGGATTCATGTTGATGTATGGCAAAAACCGTAACAATATTGTAATGTATTATCCTCTAATTAAACAAATTAAAGTATAAAAAATAGATAATGATATTATAAAGCTATTTTAACTGAAAAACAATTTATGCTCTTTGACTCATATATCCCTAAATAAGAACGAGTATTTTTTAAATTGTTACATTTTTCCATGTTATGCTTTAAAAAATAATCCATTGAAAAAGAAAAATTTTAAAGGATTAATCAATAATATTATTCAAAATCCTAAACTAGTTATATACATTCTAATAATACTATAATGACACTAGATTAATATATGAAAAAGGATAAAATGCTATGATAGCAAAATCAGAAATGAGGAAAGGAAAAAAGATAGAAAATAAAACATATATACATCAAAATTATAGAATCATTTGTATAGTTTTTAAAAAATCAAGATTAAATAAGTAACATTGATTATGAAAATTAACTCCAGAAGAAATGGAAAATCTAAACCAGCCAATTAATTAAATGAAAACTAATTTTAAAATATTGCTAACATATCTCACTAAAAATTAAGAGGCACAGATGGTTTTGTAATGATTTCAAATCAAGAAGTTAGTCCCAATGCTATTTAAAAATTTCCAGAGCAGTAATTAAGGTGAAAGTATAAGTTGCTCAGTCGTGTCTGACTCTTCAACTCCATGGACTGTATAGTCCATGGAATTCTCCAGGCCAGAATATTGGAGTGGGTAGCCATTCCGTTCTCCAGGGGATCTTCCCGACTCAGGGATTGAACAGGGGTCTCCTGCACTGCAGGCGGATTCTTTACCAACTGAGCTACCAGGGAAGTAATT
>NW_011493247.1:3219-4248 GCF_000754665.1 Bison bison bison | reverse complement strand
AGGGAAGTAATTAAGGTAATGCTTAAAAATATTGTTTTGACATCAGGGAAGCCCATGTCAGGATAACATTGACAACAAAATTTAAATCAGTATATAATTTATTAATATCAATACCCAGGTAAGAAATAAAGTATTAGAAAAGAGAAGACGCTAACAAAATAACTATATACCTTTAGGGCAAGGATCTGACATGTTTTGTTTAGTTCTGAATCTCCACCTTCTTGGAAAATGCCTGCCACATTTTAGGCACACACTAAATACAGACAGTATGAATGAATAATGATTAGGATAAGAATACAAAGGTGGTTCAAAATAGCCATTTATGTATGTGTATATATATTTTAAATAAATCAGAGGAAAAATTTATGTTTATGATTACCATGTGGTATTAAAAATCACACATAAATAATATTCAGGCTTGGTTTTTTGACTGAAATATAATTGACATGTAACATTGTCTAAGTTTAAGGTATACAAGTGTTCTTTATCACTAGTGCCTCCTTATCTGCCCTTAAAATATTGCTAAGTAGTTTCATCTAACTATAGCTAAAAACAATAACTGGAATCTGTGCCCTCAGACAAAATGTTCAAAGTAAGCATTTGCCACTTATGAACAAAACCAGTGAGATGTAGAACTGAGTGAGACCTTAAAGAAGAATTAAACAATACATCCAAGAAAGTATGAAATATGAATTTTGGCTCTATACCTTAAAACATATAGTTCTAAGTAAACTACAGATAGACAAATTGCAAAGCAAAACTAATATAATTACAGCAAAACTTGGATACTAGGCCAGAAGGGAAAAAAAGGAATGCATTTCTAATATCTAATAATACAAAACACTAGTTGGACAGTATTATGGTATTTTGTCTCCTGTAAGTATTTCTATGCAGTAAATTTAAGAGGTTGATTTGAAAATGATTCTGCTCTCTGCTCAATGCAAATAGCCCCGTGTAGTAAAAATGATAAGTAATACTAAGACATCAGCATATTTTTGATGAGTCTTCCACTTTAGAGAATAATTCTAG
>NW_011493247.1:0-362 GCF_000754665.1 Bison bison bison | reverse complement strand
GAAGTTCACAGACAACTAGCCAATCTGGCCTCATTACTTCATAGCAAATAGAGGGGGGAAAGGTGGAAGTCGTGTCAGATTTCCTTTTCTTGGGCTCTAAAATCACTATGGATGGTGACTGCAGCCATGAAATCAGAAGGCGTTTGCTTCTTGGCAGGAAAGCTATGACAAACCTAGACAGTATGTTGAAAAGCAGAGACACTACTCTGCCAACAAAGGCCTGTATAGTGAAGGCTATGGGCTTACCAATGGTTACGTACAGTTGTGAGAGCTGAACCGTAAAGAACGCAGAGCACCAAAGAATTGATGCCTTCGAATTATGGTGCTGGAGAAGACTCCTGAAAGTCCTTTGGACTGCAAGG
>NW_011493246.1:10901-11208 GCF_000754665.1 Bison bison bison | reverse complement strand
CACTAGAAAAATGCACATAAAATCACAATGAGATACAATGAAATACTAATAAGAAAGGCCAAATTTTTTTAAATAGTATTAACAAATGAAAGAGAAAAGATATATCATCCATAGAAGAATTGCAATTTTTTTATGTTGATATTCTCCCATATATGTATTCTTAAGAATCTCTTAAAATACAAAATCACTATTGGAAACCCAATGGTGAGTAATCAAAAGAATTGAGTTTGTCAGGATCTGCCGGGGACCAGCCCCGGCTGATCCAGGGTATTTGAAGGAGAGACGGCGTAGGCGAAGATCAGGAAAC
>NW_011493246.1:9389-10801 GCF_000754665.1 Bison bison bison | reverse complement strand
CACAGTCAAAGGATTTGGAATAGTCAATAAAGCAGAAATAGATGTTTTTCTGGAACTCTCTTGCTTTTTTGATAATCCAGCAGATGTTGGCAATTTGAGTCTTTGCCTTTTCTAAAACCAGCTTGAACATCAGGAAGTTCATGGTTCACTTATTGTTGAAACCTGGCTTGGAGAATTTTGAGCATTACTTTACTACCTTGTGAGATGAGTGCAGTTGTGTGGTAGGTTGACTATTCTTTGACAATCTGCTATAGTTCAATTTTTAAAAGATGTATTGCACCTCTTTACTCATTTTCTTTTCATTATCACTCTACCTAATTTCTGATTAAACAGGTAACATAGTTTAATGGAAAAAAATAAATACAGAATGCCACAAGCAATATCATTTTCATAAATTTGACATTGAATTTCTCAAAAACCACAAAATTACAAATTTCACAAAGATAAAGTAGTCAACATAAACAGCTTTTAACCATTAATAAAATTGAAATTATAAATTATATTTTCTCAAAAAAGAAATTTTTAAGTTGAGATGATTTCACTGGGGAATTATATCAAACATTTAAAGAAGTATCATATAATACACACTGAAATACTGAAAATGATAGATATAGATGAAAAAAAATCAAAGAAGGCCTAAATTAATTGAGAGACATGTATTGGAAACTTTAACATTGTAAAGATGCCAATTCTACCCATATCTATCTCTGCATTTATGCATCTCCTATCACAATAAGATATTTTTTATAGTTATACACTACCTTATTATTATATTTGTATGGAAATTTGCTAAAATTATATTGACAAGGAAGAAGAAAGTGGGTAAAAGCATTTAACTTGATATTAAATTCTAGTATATAGCTACAATATTTAAAATAGTGTGATATAACAAAGGGACAGATTCATAGATCAACAGAAGATAATGGAATATCCAGAAGTAGATCCACACAAATATGCTCAATCCAATCATCTTTAAAAAAAAAAAAAAGTTGCAAGAGCACTTCAATGGAATAAGGATAGCCTTGTCAACAGATAGTACATAGAAACTGGACATCACTAAGAAAAAATGATCATGTATCTAAACTTCACATTTTATACAAGATGAAATTTTTAAAAATGGATCGTGAACTCAAATAAAAAATATAAAACTATAAATATTTTAGGAAAAGAACTATGCAAAACATCTTCAGGATCTAGGGGTAATGGGGAATTCTTAGAATGGACACCAAAACACAACCTACAAAAAGAAAAATAATTATAAACTGGATCTCATAAAAATTAAAAACTGACATTTCTTCTAAGTAGATATAATGATTGCAAAGAAACACATTCAGTTCAGTTCAGTTCAGTTGCTCAGTCATGTCCGACTCTTTGTGACCCCATGAATCACAGCACACCAGGCCTCCCTGTCC
>NW_011493246.1:7239-7464 GCF_000754665.1 Bison bison bison | reverse complement strand
GGACTAGGTGGATCTCCTTGCAGTCCAAGGGACTCTCAAGGGTCTTCTCCAACACCACAGTTCAAAAGCTTTAATTATTCTGTGCTCAGATTTCTTTTTTTTTTAATTTTTATTTAATTTTTAAACATTACATAATTGTATTAGTTTTGCCAAGTATCAAAATGAATCCACCACAGGTATACACGTGTTCCCCATCCTGAACCCTCCTCCCTCCTCCCTCCCCAT
>NW_011493246.1:3611-6468 GCF_000754665.1 Bison bison bison | reverse complement strand
AGTGCAATTGTGCGGTACTTTAAGCATTCTTTGGCATTGCCTTTCTTTGGAATTGGAATGAAAACTGACTGTTTCCAGTCCTGTGCCCACTGCTGAGTTTTCCAATTTGCTGGCACATTGATTGCAGCACTTTCACAGCATCTTTTTTTAGGATTTGGAATAGCTCAACTGGAATTCTATCACTCCCACTAGCTTTGTTTGTAGTGATGCTTCCTAAGGCCCATTTGACTTCACATTCCAGGATGCCTGGCTCTAGGTGAGTGATCACACCATCGTGATTATCTGGGTCATGAAGATCTTTTTTGTACAGTTCTTCTGTGTATTCTTGCCTCATCTTCTTAATATCTTCTGCTTCTGTTAGGTCCCTACCATTTCTGTCCTTTATTGAGCCCATCTTCTGTGTATTCTTGCCACATCTTCTTAATATCTTCTGCTTCTGTTAGGTCCCTACCATTTCTGTCCTTTATTGAGCCCATCTTTGCATGAATTGTTCCCTTGGTATCTCTAATTTTCTTGAAGAAATCTCCAGTCTTTCCCATTCTATTGCTTTCCTCTATTTCTTTGCATTGATCTCCGAGGAAGTCTTTCTTATCTCTTGGCTATTCTTTGAATCTCTGCATTCAAATGGGTATATTTTTCCTTTTCCACTTTGCCTTTCCCTTCTCTTCCTTTCACAGCTATTTGTAAGGCCTCCTCAGACAACCATTTTGCCTTTTTGCTTTTCTTGGAATGGTCTGGATCACTGCCTCCGATACAATGTCAGGAACCTCCCTCCATAGTTTTCAGGCACTCTGTCTATCACATCTAATCCTGTATCACTTCCGTTGTATAATTGAAAGGGATCCAATTTAAGTCATTCCTGAATGGTCTAGTGGTTTCCCTACTTTCTTCAATTTAAGTTTGAATTTGGCAATAAGGAGTTCATGATCTGAGACACAGTCAGCTCTCGTTCTTTTTTTTGCTTACTGTATAGAGCTTTTCCGTCTTTGGCTGCGAAGAATATAATCAATCTGTTTTCAGTGTTGACCATCTGGTGATGTCCATGTGTAGAGTCTTCTCTCGTGTTGTTGGAAGAGGGTGTTTGCTATGACCAGTGCATTCTCTTGGCAGAACTCTATTAGCCTTTGTCCTGCTTCATTCAGTACTCCAAGAATAAATTTGCCGGTTACTCCAGGTGTTTCTTGACTTCCTACTTTTGCATTCCACTCCCCTATAATGAAAAGTACATCTTTGGGGGGGGATAATTCTAAGATATCTTCTTTATCTTCATAAAACTGTTCAACTTCAGCTTCTTCAGTGTTACTGGTCTGGGCATAGACTTGGAATATCGTGATATTAAATGGTTTGCCTTGGGAATGAACAGAAATTGTTCTGTCACTTTTGAGACTGCATCCAAGTACTGCATTTCTGACTCTTTTGTTGAGTCTGATGGCTACTCCATTTCTTCTAAGGGATTCTTGCCCACAGTAGTAGATATAATGATCATCTGAGATAAATTCACCCATTCCAGTCCATTGTAGTTCACTGATTCCTAAAATCTCGACGTTCACTCTTGCCATCTCCTGTTTGATAACTTCCAATTTGTCTTGATTCATGGACCTAACATTCCAGGTTGCTATGCAATATTACTCTTTACAGCATTGGACCTTGCTTCTATCACCACTCACACCCACAACTGAGTGTTGTTTTTGCTTTGGCTCTGTCTCTTCATTCTTTCTGGAATTAGTTCCCCACTGATCTCCAGCAGCATATTTGGTACCTACTGACCTGGGGAGTTCATCTTTCAGTGCCCTATCTTTTCGCCTTTTCATACTGTTCATGGGGTTCTCAGTGGAGGAATACTGAAGTGGTTTGCCATTCCCTTTTCTAGTGACCACGTTTTGTCAGAACTCTCCACCATGACCCATCCTTCTTGGGTGGCCCTACATGGCATGGCTCCTAGTTTCATTGAGTTAGACAAGGCTGTGGTCCATGTGATTAGATTGGTTAGTTTTCTGTAATCGTGATTTTCATAATCTGTGAAAAAAATCTGAGGGCAGATTTTCTGTCTGCCCTCTAATGGAAAAGGATAAGAGGCTTATGAAAGCTTCCTGATGGGAGAGACAGACTGAGGTGGAAACTGGTTCTTGTTTTAAGGGGCAGGGTCATGCTCAGTAAATCTTTAATCCAATTTTCTTTTGATTGGTTGAGCTGTGTTCCGTCCCTACTATTTACCTGGGGCCAAACTATGGTGGAGGTAATGAAGATAATGGTGACCTCCTTCAAAAGATCCCAAGCATTTACTGAAACAGTCCATGCCCCCAACCCTACAGCAGGCCACCACCAACCCACTTCTTCACTGGAGATTCCCAGACACCCACAGGTAAGTCTCCTGTGTGGTCATTGTTCCTTTCTCCTGTTTCCTGGTTCACAAGGCTCTGTTGTTCCCGCCAACAATTTATTTCCCATTACTATGTAAGTTCTGTCAGCTCTATTGTGGGGTTAATGGCAACCTCCTCCAAGAAGACTTATGTCATATCCAAGCCCAGAGTCCCTGTCCCTGCGGCAGACCACTGCCAACCAGTGCCTCCACAGGAGATGCTCAAACATAGTTCTGTCTCAGTCGCTGTGGAATCCCTGGGTCCTGGTGTGCACAAGGTTTATTTGAGCTCTCTCAGTGTCTCTGGTGGTAATGGGGTTTGATTCTCAACATGAATTTGCCCCTCCTACTTTCTCTCTGGGACTTCTCCTTTGCCCTTTGAACTGGGGTATCTCCTCACAGCTGTCTCAGTGCCATCCGTCTTACTGGGGTTTCTCTGACCCTGGACATGGTGTATCTCCACACAGCTGGTCCAGAGAAGTGCAGCCACTGCTCCTG
>NW_011493246.1:2428-3511 GCF_000754665.1 Bison bison bison | reverse complement strand
TATAGAGCTCATCTATAGTGATTTCTCACTCATCGTCCAAACCTGCTGGTGACTGCATTTTTTCCATCTTTTATTTCTAGATACCTGAAAAGGATTATGTCAACAAACATTTACTGAAGCACTATCCATGATTACTTAGAACAATTTTGGCAGCATAATTCTTGCATTTCTATTTATTCTTCCCAAGAAACATGAGACTGCTCAGAAATGGAGATGGGAAACTTATATGCATGAAAATGTTGAAGATTGAATCTTAGGAGCCTATTGTTGAAGAGGGGAAGAAAAAGAGCCTATGCTGGGTGATTAAAAAATAAACTTCAATAGTCTTGTGACTATTCAACTTTAATATTCCACAAAAACTTCAATAGTTTGTATTAATTTATTATCCTCTTTGAAAACAAAATTTAAGATGTATATCTTAAATTTCATGATCAAATAGAATTAAGTTAAAAACGCTGAAGAGTCATCCATGTTGGCCTCCAATAACACACAATTCTATAATTTGAGAAAGCTAAAAAATATCATGAATATGGGACTTTTCTACTTTTTAGAGGAATGGAGCCAGCACTGCTAGGAAACTGGTGTTCCCAAGTACATAATGAGGAGTTTTGCAGACACTAAAGGCCTAATTACACAGTTAAGAATCAGAAGTTAACAATCATCAGAAGATTGTAGTATGTACATGTAAAATATAGATGTTTTTAATATGAGTGGGATAAACTAAGTGACAAAATTTGGAGGGAAGAAAAAATGAAGGAAAGACCAGAGACAGGGGGAAAATAACTTTACAAAATAGGCTCCACATGAGATGTCATTAAGGAATTGAAAGTTAAAACAACAATGAGATGCCACTATATAGCTGCTGCTACTGCTGCTGCTGCTGCTACATCACTACAGTCATGTCCAACTCCGTGCAACCCCATGGACAGCAGACAACCAGGATCCTCTGTCCATGGGATTCTCCAGGCAAGAATACTGGAGTGGTTTGACATTTCCTTTTCCACTATATAGCTATTAGAATGGCAAAATATCCAGAACACTGTCAGCCACAAATGCAGGTGAGGATGTGGAACTATAGGAACT
>NW_011493246.1:1249-2328 GCF_000754665.1 Bison bison bison | reverse complement strand
GAATTGCCAAAAAGTGAAAATAATCAAGATGTCCTTCAGTCAGTAAGTGTATACATAAACTGATTCGTCCAGAAAATTTTGGATGGATAAAAACATAGTCTCCTTATTTCATCAAAAACATCACAATGCAGTGGAGTTGGCAACTGACATTCAATCTCAGTAGCTCTGGAAGAAGCTCTAATGTGTTTTTATTTGTGGGAAGGAGTGTCACTTCCCTTTGGTATACTGGCAAACAACTTCAAATGTGTCATTAAAAATGACTCTTGAAGGTGTTGAAAGCATTTTTGGACTATGTAAGGAGAATCTATTTTAACGCACTGCATGCATATTAGTGTTACCTACACTTTGGATCATGTATATTCTCATATGTAGCAATAGTTTCATGGAATACCACTGTCCTTTGCCCTCTTACTACCTCAGGGCAACAACACATAAATGTATATATTAGCCTGTCAGAAATCCAGAAATAACAAAATTAAAACCACCAAACCAATAAATAGTAAGAGTTTAGTGTGCATATAAGAACAGTTCACCAACCAGTAGCATTCAAATTTAAAACTGATATGAAGCTCAGGAGAATGATGTTACAGGATGACTTATGAAGTGAAAATGAGGAAGTTGTTTAACCTTTACTATGATTGGTTGTTACAGCGAGGGTTTCCAGACAGTAGGGAATTGGTTAAAAATCTTCATCTTGGGACTTTCCTTGTGGTCCAGTGGCTAAGACTCCTTGCACCAATGCAGAAAGCTTGGGTTCCATCCCTCATCAGGGAACCAGATCCCACATGCTACAACTAAAAGTTTGCGTGTGTGTGTGTGTGTGTGTGTATTATTAGCCACTCAATTATGTCTGACTCTTTGCAACCCCATGGACTGTAGCCCACCAGGCTCTTCTGTCCTTGGGACTTTCCAGGCAAGAATACCTGCGTGGGTTGCCATTTCCTTCTCCAGGGGATCTTCTCAACCCAGGGATTGAACTCAGGTATCACACATTGCTTGCAGATTCTTTACAGTCTGACCCACCAGGGAAGAGTTTGCATACCCTAAGTAAAGATCCTGCATGCTGCAACAGAGATCAA
>NW_011493246.1:0-1149 GCF_000754665.1 Bison bison bison | reverse complement strand
GGGGAACACTTGTACACCCATGGCGGATGCATGTTGATGTATGGCAAAACCAATACAATATTGTAAAAAAAAATAATAATAATAATAAAAAGAATCCACCTGCAGTGCAGGAGACCCTGGTTCAATTCCTGTGTGGGGAAGATCCGCTGGAGAAGGAATAGGTTACCCACTCCAGTATTTTTGGCCTTCCTTTGTGGTTCAGCTGGCAAAGAATCTACCTGCAATACAGGAGACCTGGGTTCGATCCTTGGGTTGGGAAGATTCCCTGGGGAAGGGAAAGGGTGCACACTCCAGTATTCTGACCATGGAAAAATCAATATCTTATACCATTTTTAGAAAGATGACTTAAGTTCCCTGCCTAAGTTTCACTTATATTCATGAAACAGGTTACCTTTAGTTTTGCTCATGTGGCTTAAATGGTTTTATCTGCTAAGGAAATTTCCAGGTCTGGTCTTTAATTTTAACAAGCTCAAACAATTCCATTTTGCTTTATCTTTGACATTAAGTCACTTTTTTTTAAGAGAACAATTTGCATGTGCAGCAGTAACATAATTATCACCTTAGCAAGAATATAGCTCAGGAATTTAAATATAACTTTTGGAGTGATGGAGTTAGACTCTCTCTCCAGCAAAACTGCAACCTATTTGGTAAAAATTATAGAAAACATTCATTTAAAATCTATGGAAACTGCCCTAAGGGCATATAGAAAATGGAAAACTTTCTTGTGAGAAAATTTACTAAATCTCAGTAAGAAAAAAACATGAAACTCTGACATTTGAGCCATGACCTTCTGCTCCATTACTCACCACCTACCAGGTGTTTAGGTGGTCTATTAGGACAAAGAGTCAAACTGAAAATAATAATCAATCATTTATTCACTTACTGTAGTAGTGCAGACAAGAGATAAAGGAAAAATGTGCTGCTTCCCTGATATTCCATTTTTTCCCCAGGGAAGTACACAGGGTGAGCATCAGTTAGATGGCATGCAGTGCAAGTAATGGGAATGATGGGAATCATTTCTCTTCCAAAGAGCCTGAACCAAACATTCTTTTACTTTATGGACCTTGAGAACTATGGCTCAGAAGAAGGGGAAAGTCTAGAAATGAGTCAGATGTCAAGGTCCATAAAGTAAAAGAATGTTAGGTTCAG
>NW_011493245.1:42156-42373 GCF_000754665.1 Bison bison bison | reverse complement strand
AAAAACATCAAATAGCCAATGCAATCTTGAGAAAGAACAAAACTGGAGGCATCACACTTCCTGATTTCAAACTATACTACAAAGCTATAGTAATCAAAATAGTATGGTAGGCATAAACATAAACATATAGACCAGTGGAACATAATCGAGAGCCCAGAAACAAACCCTCATATATCAGTCAACTAATATTTGACAAGGAAGCCAAGAATATGCAATG
>NW_011493245.1:41180-42056 GCF_000754665.1 Bison bison bison | reverse complement strand
TCCACTCATAGAAATTAACTCAAAATGGACAAAGACGTAGATACAAGTTCTGAAACTGAAACTTTCCTAGAAGAAATACCAGGAGGAAAGCTCATTGACATTGGTCTTGGAAGAAATTTCTTGGATATAATACAAAAACGCAAGAAACAAAAGTAAAAATAAATAAGTGGAACTACATCAAACTAAAAAAACCTCTGCACAGCAAAGGAAACAATCAACAAAATGAAAAGTCAGCCTATGAAAAGGGAGAAAATAAATGCAAAACATATATCTTAAAAAGGATTACTATCCAAAATATATGCAAATAACTCATTTAACTCAATAGCAAAAACATAAACAAACTTATTTAAAAATCAGCAGAAGAACTAAATAAACATTTTTCCAAAAGTGAGTGAAAGTTTCTCAGTTGTGTCCAACTCTGTGAGACCCCATAGACTGTAGCCACCAGACTCCTCTGTCCATGGAATTCTCCAGGCAAGAATACTGGAGTGGGTTGCCATTTCCTCCTCCAGGGGATCTTCCTGATCCAGGGATCAACCCCCAGTCTCCTGCATTGCGGGCATATTCTTTACCATCTGAGCCACCAGGGAAACTTATTTTTTCTGAAGAAAATATACAAATGGCCAATATGTACCCAAAAAGGTGCTTGATATCACTAATTATTAGGGAAGTGCAAATCAAAACCACAATGAGATACCACCTCACACTCATTAGGATTATTAGTATCCAAAAAACAAAAAACAAAAGAAAGAAAAAAAATGAGTTTTGTAAGGGAAGAAATTATAGCACTTGTGCATTGTTGGTGAAAATATAAAATGGTGTATGTAGTTGCTACAGAAAAAAAAATAGAATTATGACATGATCAGCAATCCCATT
>NW_011493245.1:36679-38925 GCF_000754665.1 Bison bison bison | reverse complement strand
GTTTGATCCCTGGTGGGGAAGATCCCCTGGAGAAGGGAATGGCAACCTACTCCAGTACTCTTGCCTGGAGAATCCCATGGACAGAGGAGCCTGGTGGGATACAGTCCATAGAGTCGCACAGTCAGACACGACTGAAGAGACTAAGCAAGTCAAAAATTTAGTGCTGAATATTTTTAACCTTTCAAACGCCTGAAAGAGTACATTAACCATTCTTAACATATTAGGGCCTTCCAGAGAAATACAGACAATAGGAGATATATGTATATATAAAACAAGATCTACTATGGGGAATTGGCTCATGCAATTATGGAGGCTGAAAAGTCCGGCCGAGTACAGTCTACAAGTGGAGATCCAGGAAAATTAATGGCATAATTGATCTGGAGGCCTGAAAATCAGGTGACTCAATGATGCAAATCCCAGTCAAAGGGCAGAAGACAAATGTCCCTTCTTCCACTTTTAGTTCTATTCAGGCCCTTAGCTGATTGAATTATATCCACCCACCTTGGAGAGGGCAATCTACTGAGTCCACCAATCAATTCAAATGCCAATCTTAATCAAAACATCGTCACAGGCACACCCAGAAATGTTAACTTGGGATATCCCATGGCCCAATCAAATTGTCACAAAATCAACCTTTAAAAGAAGCAATATTCAACTTCAATATAAACTGTGGACTTTAATTAATAATAATGTGTCAATATTGGCCAATTTAATTTTAACATATGTACCAAATTAATGAAGATGTTAATAATAAGGGAAAATGTACAGGGGAGTGAAGGAAATGGGTATATGAAAACTCTACTTTATGCTCAATTTTCCCATAAGCTTGAAACTTCTTTGGAAACTGAAATCTTTAAACAAACAAACAAAAATTAAAGTGAGGAAATATTCCCCAACTCATTTTATTAGTACACCAACAGATTTACAATAAAACAAAAGCAAACAACAACACTAAAGAAAACGATAAACCAATAACCCTCAGGAACTTGATGACAAAATCTTAAAAAGAAATTTAGCAAATCAAATGCAATAACAAATTAGAAGGATAACACATTACAAGTGGAGCATATCACAGGAATGGAAGATTGGTTTAACATTTGGAAACCAATCATAGAAAGTCACCATATTAGCAGACTAAAAATAAAAAACTATATGGCCATCTAAATAGACACAGATGAATCATCTAAGAAGGCCAACATCCATTCCAGATAAAATTTCTCAACAAAGGACTGAAGGGAATTTCCTCAATCTGATAAAAGGCATCTACAAAATATTTACAGCAAACATGATTAATGGTGAGAGACTGAATGTGTTTCCCCTAAGATTAGGAATAAAGCAAGAATGTCTGCTTTCACTACTACTATTCAATATTGTACTGGATACTTTACCAGTAAAATCAGGGAAGGAAAAGGGGGGAAAAGGCTCGAAGATTGGAGAAGAAGTAAAACTGCATTTATTCATATGATTATCTATATAGAAAATCTGATGAAGTCTAGAAAAAAGCTATTAGAACTAATAAATTTAGCAAGCTTAAAAGATTCAATAGTCAATTGTTTTTCTATATAATAACAACAAACAATTTTTAAAAACCAATGCCATTTACAGTAGCATCAAAAATTTTGAATAACAGAGGTAAATCTGACAAAAGACATGAAAGACTTGTACACTGAAAACTAAAACATTGCTGAAAGAAATTGAGGAAGACCTAAATAAATTGATAGATATACTGCATCCATGATTTGGAAGATTCAATAACAGCAGATGTCAACTCCTTTCAAAATGATGTACAGATTCAATGAAATAGCAATCAGAATTTCAACAAGATTTGTGTGTGTGTGTGTAAATTGACAGGATGATTCCAAAATTTAGATTAAAAATAAAAAGGACCTAGAATGACCAAAACAAATTTGAAAAAGAACAAATTTGCAGTAGAAAACACCAATTGATTTCAAGATTTATTATAAAATGACATTAATCAAGACAGTGTGATAGTGGTATAAAGGAGACAAATAGATCAGTGGAACAGAATAGGAAGTCCAGAAAAAGACCCACACATATATGGACAATCAACATGTGACAAGGTTGTAAAGGCGATTAAGTGAAGAAAGGAGAGAGAGTCCTTTCATCAAATTCTGCTAGAGCAATTGAATATCTGTAAGTAAAAAAAAATTCAATCATAACTTGCACCACATAAATAAAAATCAACACAAAATGGACCATAGATCTAAATGCTAAATCTAAACCTA
>NW_011493245.1:36154-36579 GCF_000754665.1 Bison bison bison | reverse complement strand
TATGGTCCAACTCTCACATCCATACATGACTACTGGAAAAACCATAGCTCTGACTATATGGACCTTTGTTGGCAAAGTAACATCTCTGCTTTTTAATACGCTGTTTGTTATAGCTTTTTCCCAAAGAGCAAGCGTCTTTTAATTTCATGGCTGCAGTCACCACCTGCCGTGATTTTGGAGCCCAAGAAAATGAAGTCTGTCACTACCCATAAAAGATCAAACTGATAAACTACACTACATTACAATTTAAATCTACTCTTCAGGGTTAAATGCTTCATTTAATTTACATTATATTCTTGGGAAAAAACTATCATGGCAGAGAATCAATCAATGGTTTCCAAGGATTATAGTGGGAGGTACAATAGAATGTGGCTTTAAAAGGACAGCATGAAGGAGATTTGAAGAGCAGTGGAAACAATTATGGT
>NW_011493245.1:33212-34818 GCF_000754665.1 Bison bison bison | reverse complement strand
CCCCTCCCACTTGAACATCTGTCCCATCTCCCTCCCCATCCCACCCCTCTAGGTTGTTACTGAGCCCAGTTTTGAGTTCCCTGAAACATACAGCAAATTCCCATTGATTATCTATTTTACATATGGCAATGTATGTTTCCATGTCACTCTCTCCATACATCCTACTGTCTCCCTCCTCCCCCACCCCAAGCCATGTCCACAGGTGTATGGTACTGTCTCATTACAGTTTTAATATGCATTTCTCTGATGGCTAGTGATTTTTTTAGTTCAGTATAAGAAAGACTTTACTGGTATTTAGACTTATCCAGAGATGGATCGGGCATCTTTGGTAATTAGCAAGCTATTTATGGGAGTGTGTAGGCACAAATGTGTTATTCACGGACATCAGATGGAATGGTGGAAGCTTAGATTTTATCTAGACCAACTCCTACATCATACAATTGAAGAAATATATACCTAGAGACACACAGGACCTTGCTCAAGGTCAAGCATAAATTCAGCAGCAGAATCAACATTCATGACATCCATCCAGAGTTACCTGTTAAGGAAGTTGAGGTATTAGGACACAATGTCCTAACTGTAATAGTTACATAACTGCATAACTGTTGTATAACTGTTGAGTCACAGATTTCACTGAGATTGGTCATGTTGTTTGACTTCATCAATTCATTTATATAGAAAACATATTGTACACCTTTAACATGAAAGTCACTGTGAAGCTTCTTAAGATGTAATATTAAGTATATATTACAGTTACTTCATCTTTAGTTTCAATGTTATAAATTAATTAACAAAGGAAGTACAGTGCTATGATCAGTTGTGATGGCTAATGACTTTTTTTATTAATTTATTTTAATTGGAGGCTAATTACTTTACAATATTATAGTGGTTTTTGCCATACATTGACATGAATCAGCCGTGGGTGTACATGTGTTCCCCATCCTGAACCCCCTCCCACTTTCTTCCCCATCCCATCCCTCAGGGTCATCCCAGTGCATCAACCCTGAGCACCCTGTCTTATGCATCGAACCTGGACTGGCAATCTATTTTACATATGATAATATACATGTTTTGATGCTATTCTCTCAAATCACCCCACCTTCACCTTCTCCACAGAGTCCAAAAGTCTGTTCTTTACATCTGTGTCTCTTTTGCTATCTCATTTATAGGGTCATCATTACCATCTTTCTAAATTCCATATATATGCATTAGTATACTGTATTGGTGTTTTCCTTTCTGGCTTACTTCACTCTGTATAATAGGCTCCAGTTTCATCCACCTCATTAGAACTGATTCAAATGTATTCTTTTTAATGGCTGAGTAATATTCCATTGTGTATATGTACCACAGCTTTCTTATCCATTTGTCTGCTGATGGACATCTAGGTTGCTTCCATGTCCTGGCTATTGTAAACAGTGCTGCAATGAACATTGGGGTATACGTGTCTCTTTCAATTCTGGATTCCTGGGTGTGTATGCCCAGCAGTGGGATTGCTGGATCATAAGGCAGTTCTATTTCCAGTTTTTTAAGGAATCTCCACACTGTTTTCCATAGTGGCTGTACTAGTTTGCATTCCCACCAACAGTGTAAGAGGGTTCCCTTTTCT
>NW_011493245.1:32370-33112 GCF_000754665.1 Bison bison bison | reverse complement strand
ATAGCCCAAGAAAATAAAGTCTGTCACTCTTTTCATTGTTTCGCCATCTACTTGACATGAAGTGATGGGACCAGCTGTCATGATCTTTGTTTTCTGAATGTTGAGTTTTAAGCCAGCTTTTTCACTCTACCTTTTCACTTTAATCAAGAGGCTCTTTAGTTCCTCTTTGCTTTCTACCGTAAGAGTGGTGTCACATGCATATCTGAGGTTATTGATATTTCTCCCAGCAATCTTGATTCAAGCTTGTACTTCATGCAGCCTGGCATTTCTCATGATGTACTCTGCATATAAGTTAAATAAGCAGGTGACAGTATACAGCCTAACAAAGATCATGGCATCCAGCTGTACATTTATGTATGTAGTTTTCTGTTTATACTATATTTAAAAACAAAAATCTAAAGTGAAAAGTAAAGAAGAATAGAAATTGATTGAAATAGAGGCAACTGTAATGGGAAATTCTAAGAACTGAGCCTTATGATGTAACTAAGACTTGTTGACTGGGGATTTTATTAAAATGTTATTTTGAGGGAATTACCTGGTGGTTCAGTGGTTAGGATTCCAAGCTTTCACTGCTGAATGCCCGGGTTCCATCTCTGGTCAAGGAACTAGGACCCTGCAAGCTACATTGCATGGCCAAATAAAATAATAAAATGCTATTTTGAGAAGATTCACCATCAGATCAGATCAGTCACTCAGTCGTGTCCGACTCTTTGCGACCCCATGAATCACAGCATGCCAGGCC
>NW_011493245.1:32057-32270 GCF_000754665.1 Bison bison bison | reverse complement strand
CCCTCCCACCCATTCCCACCCCTCTAGGTTGTCACAGAGCTCCAGTTTGAGTTCCCTGAGTCATACAGCAATTTCTAATTGTTAGTGTATATGGTTCCATGCTACTCTCTCCATTTATCTCACCCTCTCCCTCTTCTCCCCACCCTTGTCCATAAGTCTTTTCTCTGTGTCTGCATTTCCATTGCTGCTGTGAACAGGTTCATCAGTGTCATC
>NW_011493245.1:30933-31957 GCF_000754665.1 Bison bison bison | reverse complement strand
TGGATCATAAGGCAGTTCTATTTCCAGTTTTTTAAGGAATCTCCACACTGTTTTCCATAGTGGCTGTACTAGTTTGCATTCCCACCAACAGTGTAAGAGGGTTCCCTTTTCTCCACACCCTCACCAGCATTTATTATTTGTAAACTTTTGTATAGCAGCCATTCTGACTGGCGTGAGATGGTACCTCATTGTGGTTTTGATTTGGATTTCTCTGATAATGAGTGATGTTGAGCATCTTTTCATGTGTTTGTTAGATGGCTAATGACTTTAAACTTGTTTTCGTGTGCCTATTTGCCATCTGTATAGCCTCTTCAATGAAATGTCTCTTTAGATCTCTTGCTCATTTTCTAATTGAATTATTTGGTCTTTGTTTTTTTACTTTTGAGTTTTGAGAATTTTTATGTAATCTAGATTCTATTCTAGTGTTGCATAGTTTGTTGGGAATATGGTTTGCAAATATTTTCTACAATTCTGTAGTTCATATTTTCATACACTTAGTGAGATTTTACACAAAGCAAATGTTTTTAATTTTGATGATGTTTAATCTACTTTATCAATATTTCTTTTTTGGATTGTGCTTTTGAAGTTGTCATAGAACACTTTGCCTAGATCTGAACATTTTTCTCTAAATTTTTTTCTAAATGTTTTATAGTTTTACATTTCACATAAGTGAGACTTAGGCTGAGGTTCAATTTTTGCCTATGGATGTGTATTTGCTCCGGCACAATTTGTTAGAAAGCCTACCTTTCCTCCATTGAATTGCTTTTGAGACTGTCAAAGGGTATTTTAGTGCAGGTCTATTTTTAAGTTTTCTGTTCTGTTCCATTCATCTATGTTTCTATCTCTTCACCAATACCACACACTCTTAATTATTGTAGCTAAATAATAAATCTTGAAATTGAGTAGACTGATCCCTGCCACTTTGTTATTCTTTCTCAAGATTGCTTTTTCTATTCTAGATCTTTTGGTTTAGCACACAAATTTTAGAATTGTCTATGCCTGCTGAAAATCTTGCTGGGAAGAA
>NW_011493245.1:27708-28876 GCF_000754665.1 Bison bison bison | reverse complement strand
TTTCTGTCCTTTATCGAGCCCATCTTTGCATGAAATGTTCCTTTGGTATCTCTGATTTTCTTGAAGAGATCCCTAGTCTTTCCCATTCTGTTGTTTTCCTCTATTTCTTTGCATTGATCGCTGAAGAAGGCTTTCTTATCTCTTCTTGCTATTCTTTGAAACTCTGAATTCAGCATAATCGGTTGGTAAATAACCATTGAAATGTAATAAAATGGGGTTGGAGTGCTGAAAACTGTTTCTAAGAAGCCAAATCTGGCAGAAGTGATGAGAAACTGGAAAGCCAGCCAAGAGACCACTGTAATAAAGTGGTAATGATAAGGTAATGATGATAAAGATTTAATTGGGTGATGCTTGTAGGAACAGAGCTAAAATAACCACTATTATGTTAGGCAACAGAATAGTCAGCAATATTAAGAGACAGATTAAGTACGGCTGGCAAAAATAAAAACATTAGATATAAACTCATATTGTCTATTGAGGAGGTACTGGGGTATTCTGTAAGAATAATTCTTGGTGATCAGGCTAGAGTAAAATCTGCTGTTTCATCTCATGTTGTATGCAAAATCCCAAAGAAATGGTTGCTAGATGAACTCATATGCTAGTTTTATTACACTGGAAAGAACTTTCTGAATTTATGCTCAGTAACAGTGGGGGAGCAGATGTTCTTGCCTTATTCCCCAATTTAAGGGGCACACATTCAGTATTTCTCCATTAAATAAAGTGTTAGCTTCATGTTTTTTATAAATAATCCTTATCAAGTTGAGGAAGTTGCCCTCTATCCCTATTTTCCTGGGAGCTGTTATCATGTATAGGAGGTTAACTTTGTAATCCATTGATAAGATCTTATGATTTTTCTTTTGTCTTTCAATATGGTGGGTTGCACTTATTGATTTTCAAATGTTGAACCTGCCTTACATCCATGGAATAAACTCCACTCAGTCATACTGTATAATTCTTTTTTATGTATCACTGAATTCTATCTGCTAATATATTGTTAAGGATATTCATGAGGGAAATTGTTCTGTCCTTTTCTCTTTCTGCACTCTTTGTCATGTTTTGGTATCAGGGTAATATTAGTTTTATAAAATGAATTTGGACATATTCTTTCTTCTCTTTTTCTGGAAGAATGTGTAAAATTGGTGTTAATTCTTCTTTAAGTATTTGGTAG
>NW_011493245.1:26135-27608 GCF_000754665.1 Bison bison bison | reverse complement strand
TGTCTCTAGAGTTTTCATAGTAATCCTTTATTACACTTTTGATGTTTGGAGTATATGTAGTGATACTCCATTTATTCCTGATTTAGCTATTTTGTATCTTTTCTCCTTTTCTCTTTTTCAGTCTTTCTAGTTTGTCAATTTTATTAAACTGTTAAAAAAAAAAAACAGCTCTTTGTTTCACTTATTTTTCTCCATTGTTTTGCTATTTTCAATTTCACTGATTTTTATTCTATTATTTCCTTCCTTTGCTTGCTTTTGGGCTTATTTTGGTCTTATTTTCCTAGGTTCTTGATGTGAGAGCTTAGTGATTCAAGATGTTTCCTCTTTACGAATGTATGCATCTACTGCCATAAATTTCCCTATCGACATTCCTTTAGCTGTGTTCTACAAACTTTGATGTGTTGTGTTTTCTTTTGCATTCACTTCTATATACTTTTTACTTCCATCTTTGATCCATGGATTAAAATTGTGCTGTTTAATTGCCAAGTGTTTGGAGATGTTATTCTTCTTTTCCTCTTACTAATTTCCAGTTTGATTCTACTGTGCTCTGAAAACGCAGTCTGTATGATTTAAGTTCTTTAAATTTATTGAGGTTTGTTTTAAGGCCCAGGATATGGTCTACCTTGGTATATGTTTCCATGAGCACTTGAAATGAGCGTGTATTCTGCTATTTTGGGGTAGATTGTTCTATAAATGTCAGTGAAATTATGTGGGTAGATAGTAGTATTAATTCTTGTATATTCTTACTGATTTTCTGTTTAGTTATGTTATCACAATTGTTTAGATAGGAGGTTTGAAGTCCCTGAGCATAATTGTGCATTGTTATATTTCTACTTTCATCTATTATGATAGTTTTTACTTCACATGTTTTACAGTTCTTTTGGGGGGATGCATAACATTTAGGATTATTATGTCTTTTTGGTAGATTGACATTTTTATCACTGTATAATGTCCTTGTTTGTCTTTTGTAAGTTTTTTGCTCCAAAATCTACTTTATCTGATGGTGTAGCCACTCCTGCCTTCCCTTGATTAATATCTGCATTATATTTTTTCCATTATTTTCTTTTCAACCTGACTATATGTTTATAGTTGAAGTTAACTTCTTTCAGTAGCATACAGTTGGGTAGTAATACTTTTTAATCTCTATCATTTAATTAGTGTATTTAGACCATTTGTATTTCTTATAATTATTGTTATGTTAGCACAGAAGTATACCATTTTACTTTTTTTATCTCTTTCATTTTCCTTTCTGTTTTCTTTTTCTTGCCTTCATGTGGGTGCCTTGAAAAGTTTTTAGAATTACATTTATATTTATAGTCTTTTAAAGTGCACTTCTCTGTATATTTTTATTTGTGGTTGCTCTAGATATTATATTTCCTAAGCATAAAGCCTCTTGATGAAAGTGAAAGTGGAGAGTGAAAAAGTTGGCTTAAAGCTCAACATTCAGAAAACGAAGATCATGGCATCCGGTCC
>NW_011493245.1:25190-25582 GCF_000754665.1 Bison bison bison | reverse complement strand
AGGATGAGATGGCTGGATGGCATCACTGACTCAATGGACATGAGTCTGAGTGAACTCCAGGAGTTGGTGATGGACAGGGAGGCCTGGCCTGCAGTGATTCATGGGGTCGCAAAGAGTCAGACATGACTGAGTGACTGGACTGAACTGAACTGAACTGAACTGAAGCATAGCTTATCACAGTCTACTGGTGTCATCACTTTACCAGTTCCAGTGAAATATACAAATTATACCTTCTTTAATGTCCCTTTACTCACCCCTGTTTATAATATATTTGCTTAAAAATTTTCTCTACATACATTTAGAACATCAGGCAGTGCTATGTTTGTTTGTTTGTTTGTTTGTTTTGAAAATCAAATATAACTTAGAAAACTCAGGAGGAGAAAAAAAAAGCC
>NW_011493245.1:22671-24983 GCF_000754665.1 Bison bison bison | reverse complement strand
AATTTCCATTAGATTTCCTTCAAGATAGACCTGTCATTGACAAATTATGTTAATTTTCCTTTATCTGAGAATGTCTTGATTTCTCCTTTCTTACAAAAGGATATTTTCAATGAGTATTGGATTCTGGGTTAACCGTTCTTAAGCATCTGAAAAATAGTGTGTTAATTCCTTCTCATTACCATGGTTTTAGATGACAAATCCATTGTCACTCCAATTATTTTTCCACCATAGATAAGGTGCTGTTTTTATTTGGGTGCTTTTAAAGGCTTTTTTTTTTTTTGGTCTTTCATTTTCAGAAGACTATTTAGCATGTGTCTTTGTATGGATAACTTTGAATTTTATCTGTTTGGAGTTTGTTCTGATTCTTAAGTCTTTAAACTTGAGGTTTTCAGCCACAATTTTTTGAGTATGTATTCAGCCTCACCCTCTTTCTCCTCTCCTTTTGGGTCTCTGATGACACAGATGTTAAATCTTTGTTTCGTTGTTTCCCATGTCCCTGAGTCTCTTTTCATTTTTTTCAGTATTTTTCTCTCTGTTGTTCAGATTGGGTCATTTCTGTTGTGCTATCTTCTAGTTCACTGATTCTTTTGTCTGGCTCCTCTATTCTGTTGTGGAGTTCATCCACTGAGTTTTTTATTTCAATTACTGAGCAGTTTTTTACTTGTAAAATTTCCATTTTGTTCTTCTATATGTCTTACATTTTTGTTGGAACTTTCTTTTTTATGTGTCTCAGGTGTGTTTGTCTTTTCTTATTGAAGCATTTTTATCAAGACTGCTTTAAAATTTTTGTCAGATAATTCTAACATTTCTTGCATCTAGGCATTGGCTAGACTACTGACTCTTTTTTTCCATTAACTTTGATATCTTCCTATTTCTTGGTTTGATAAGTGATTTTAAAATTAAACCTGGATATTTTCATATTATGTTATGAGACTCTGGACATTATTTAAAATCCTCTATTGTAGCTGGCTTTCTCTGATATCACTCTTGCAGAGGAAGAGAGGTACTGCCTTATTACTTCTAGGTGGATGTAAATAGAATTCCCACTGCCTTACTTGGATTCCATTGACAGAGGGTGGGGGATATGCTCATTACTGATAGGTGGTGATGAATGTTCTGGCTCCTCATGTCTTCTCCATTGACAACATAGTGCAGATGTTCTTGTTACTACTCAATTATGGTGAAATCCTGACTCTTTCCTAGGCCTCTTCTGATACTGCTCCAGAGGGGAGTGGGAGAGAAACTTCATTATTGCCAGGGGAAACGGAAGCCCAAGTTTTCAACATGGTCTCCAGTAACACCATCGGGTGGGCAGCTCATTATTTGCTGGTAATGAAATGCTGAGGTTCCTTACTTGACCTTCCCCAAACTGATAAAGATGGTTCACTATTCATAGACTGTACAAATGATTAAGATAAGATTTATGTTGCATACTTGTTTTTTCTTCTGGGAGTCTGGGATTTTGGTATATGCTAGACAAAAGGTGCCTATGTGACCAGCTCCAAATGAAACCCTTGAGCACTGAGTATTCAATGGGCCTCCCTTGGCAGAAATGCAGTGCATATGCTGGTGCAGTTTGTCATTAAAGGAATAGTGCTCTTTGTGTGACCACTAATGGGAGGGAGAGAGTATAAAGAAGCTGCATAGAGATTCCTCTAGTAAAGTCTATTTTTTCCCCATAATGATCATACTATCCATCTTTACTACATCACTATAATAAATCTGTCATGAGTAGAACTATATACAGTGTCCTGTGAATCCTTCTAGTGAATCTCCAAATGGGATGGTCTTGGAAACCAATTTTGAAGCAGTTTTGTAGTTACTGTTAGGTGCAACATACATCTACTATGCAATCAAATCATTCCACTCCTAGATATTTTCCCAAGAAAGCAAAGCATATACCCATACAAACATTTCTAGGTAAGTGTTCAAACATTTCTAATAGCTCAAACTTGAAACTACACACTTGTCCACCAACAAGTGAATGGATAACAAAACTGCAGAATCAGTTCAGTTCAGTCACTCAGTCGTGTCCGACTCTTTGCAACCCCATGAATAGCAGCACACCAGGCCTCCCTGTCCATCACCAACTCCTGGAATTCACTCAAACTCATGTCCATTGAGTAGGTGATGCCACCCAGCCATCTCATCCTCTGTCGTCCCCTTCTCCTCCTGCCCCCAATCCCTCCCAGCATCAGAGTCTTTTCCAATGAGTCAACTCTGCACATGAGGTGGCCAAAGTACTGGAGTTTCAGCTTTAGCATCATTCCTTCCAAAGATATCCCAGGGCTGATCTCCTTCAGAATGGACTG
>NW_011493245.1:19307-22571 GCF_000754665.1 Bison bison bison | reverse complement strand
TTCATGGCTGCAGTCACCATCTGCAGTGATTTTGGAGCCCAGAAAAATAAAGTCTGACACTGTTTCCACTGTTTCCCCATCTATTTCCCATGAAGTGGTGGGACCAGATGCCATGATCTTAGAATACTACTCAGCAATAAAAAAATAATGATTACAAAGCAGCATGAAAAAACTTTGGGGTGATGAATATGTTTATTATCTTGATTGTGGTGATAGTTTTTTGGGTATATCATATGTCAATACTTACATTATATACTTTAAATATGTACAGTTATTTGTGTGTTAGCTGAACCTCAATGAGGATATATGCCTTGTATGTTGTATATATTTTATGACTGTTCTTTATTGACTCAAGATTTAATAAATCAGTTCAAAAATACATACATTTTCCCTATCAATTCTTCTTTTTGAAAATAGATGAACATATATAAACATTCAAGAATATTCACTTATGAGTTTGTTCAAGAATATTTATTGCTGCATTATTTAAATAAATAAGAAATTAGAAATAACTACCCATAAAGTAATGTATACAGCAATAGGGAATGTATACTATTAATATATAGCAAGTTCCTCAAAATCAATATGAAAAAGACAAATAACCCAGTGAAAAATAGGAGAAAATACTTGACAGGCCATTCATAGAAAAAAATGTAAATGGTCAATTAACATATATATGAAACATTCAACTTCACTTGTAAGTTAATAAATGTAAATTAAAGCAACAATGAAACATCTTTTTCCAATGGACAAAGATAAAAGTTTTGATAGTTCCCATTTTTGATGAAGGAGTAGTAACCACTCAGTGTCATACAAAAGCTGGTCATGTAAAGGAAAAGACTGATCAATATATTAAGTCAGAATAGTGGTTACCCTTGAAGAGTGAAGTATGACTGGAAGGAGCCTCAGGGGACTCTTGGAGTACAAGCAATGTTATGTATGATCTGGATACTGAGTCTAGGGATGACTTAACATTGTAAAACATCATCGAGCTATACATTTATGACTTGTGTATTTCTCTGTATGTATAATATAGTTCAACAAATTTTTTTTCCTTAATGCAAAAACAGGATGTAGAAAAAGGTGTCTATCTGGAAAAACACACATCAAATGTTATTAGAGGTTATTGCTGGGAGTTGAGATTTAGGGAAATTTTTTAAGTTTAATTCTTATACATTGATATATTGTTCACATTTCCCACAATGAGTCTATATATTTTTACTGTAAATTCATAAATGTAGTCATATATATGCCTTTTTTAATGTTTTTTCTTCCCATTTTTTCCTACTTTCTCTCTTCTGAAGAGAAGAGAGCATATCAACATGATCCCCCACCCTACCATTGTTAACATATTTTTAAAATTTTCATAACATTCCATATTTTTAATATCATATATAGATATATACACATATATTAGGGGTACTTTAAGTTCTTGCTTTACCAAAAAAACAGAGTTGGGAGAGATGACAAACACACTTTTCACATATTTCTATTTCCATTAATTATACAATACAGACATCCAGATCTAGGAAGCACAGAGAATTCCAAGCAAAATCAACCCCAAAAGGTTCACACTAAGAAACATTATAATTAAAATGGCAAAAATTAAAGAGAGGTTATTAAAAACAGTAAGAGGCTTCCCTGGTGGCTCAGCGGTAAAGAATCCACTGGCCAATGCAGGAGAGACAGGAGACATGGATTCAATCACTGAGCTGAAAAGAGTTCCCAGAGAAGGACATGGCAACCCACTTCAGTATTCTTGCTGGGAAAATCTCATGGACAGAGGAGCTTGGCAGGCTATGGTCCATGGGGTTGCAGAGAGTTGGACATGACTGAAGTGACTGAGCATGCATGCATTAAAAACATCAAAGGAAAAGCAACTACTTACATACAAAGGAACTCCCATAAGACTATCAGCTGATTTTGCAGCAGAAACTTTGCAAATCAGAAGGGAGTGACAGGATATACTTAAGCATTAAAAGAAAAAAAAAGCCTACAGCCAAGAAAACTTTACCTGGGAAGCTATCATTCAGATTTGAAGGAGACTATAGTTTTATAGACCTTCAAAAGCTAAGAGTTTAGCATCATTAATCTGGTTCTATAAAAAATGTTAAAGGGGGTTTTTTAAATGGGAAGGAAAAGATAACAATTAGAAATGTAAAAATAATGGAAGAAAAAGTCTCATTGGTAAAGGCAAATATATAGTAAAGTAGATCAATCATTTATAAAGCTAGTAGGAAGGTTAAAAGACAAAAGTAGTACAATCATCTGTGGCCACAATAAGTAATTAAGGGATACACAAAACGAAAAGATATAGAAGATGATGTCAAAAATCTTGAATGTGGGAAAGGGAGTAAAAATGCAGGGTTATTAAGATGTATTTAAATCTAAGAGATCATCAACTTAAAATAATCACATACAACTCCCTAACATCATACAAAAAAATAAACCCAAAGTGTTTAAGAGACCTAACTGTAAGGTCAGCCACTATAAAATTCATAGAGAAAAACATAGGCAGAACACTCTTTGACGTAAATTTCAGCATGATCTTTTATGACCCACCTCCTAGAGTAATGAAACTAAAAGCAAAAATAGCAAATGGGACCTAATTAAACTTAAAAGCTTTTGCACAGCAAAGGAAACCATAAACAAGATGAAAAGACAACACTCAGAATGGGAGAAAATATTTGCAAATAAAGCTTCTGACAAGGAATTAATCTCCAAAATACACAAGCAGCTCATGTAGCTCAATACCAGAAAAATAAATGACCCAATCAAAAAATGGGCCAAAGAACTAAATAGACATTTCTCCAAAGAAGACATCATATGGCCAACAGGAACATGAAAAGATGCTCAATATCACTAAATATAAGAGAAATGCAAATCAAAACTACAATGAGGTATCACCTCACACCAGTCAGGATGTCCATCATCAAAAAATCTACAAACAATAAAGGCTGGAGAGAGTGTGGAGAAAAGGGAACCTCTTAGACTGTTGGTGGGAATGTAAACTGATACAGCTACTATGGAGAACAGTATGAAGGTTCCTTAAGAAACTAAAAATAGAACTACCATATGACCCAACAAGGCTACTTCTGGGCATATACCCAGAGAAAACTATAATTCAAATTACATGCACCCCAATATTCATTGCAGCACTATTTAAAATAGCCAGCAATGGCTATTATACAAGGAGGCAACCTAAATGTCCATTGACAGATGAATGGATAAAGAAGATGTGGTGCATATATAGTGGAATATTAC
>NW_011493245.1:16529-19207 GCF_000754665.1 Bison bison bison | reverse complement strand
TATGAAATTGTGTCATTTTGCAGAGATACAGATGGACCTAGAGACTGTCATACAGAATAAAGCCAGAAAAACAAATATCATATATTAGCACATATAAGTGGAATCTAGAAAAAATAGTACAGAAGAACCTATTTGCAAAGAAGAAATACAGACACAGATGTAGAGAACAAACATATGGACACCAAAGAGGGAAAGGGGAGGACAAATTGGGAAATTGGAATTGACGTGTACACACTACTATGGGAATCTTACATGATACCACTGTACCAGCAGTACGCTTACACAATATAACTAATGAGAACCCACTGTGTAGTGGGGGGGGGGAGGTATAATCTGTTTGTAGGACATATATTAAGTTAACCTTAAAAATTCATTCCAATATACAGTAGGTACAGATAAATACTGTATGATTCCACTTATATGAGGTATGTAAAATAGTGAAATTCATAGTCAAAAAGTACATTGGTAGATGCCAGGGGCAGGGGATGGAAGGTGAAGAGGGGGAATGGGGAGTTAGTGTTTAATGGGGACAGAGTTGCCCTTTAGGAAGGCGAGAAATTTGGGAGATGGATGATGGTGAGAGTTGTACAACGTGAATGTACTTAGTGCCACTGAACTGTACAGTTAAATATGTTTAAAGTAATATACTGCATATTATTTTACTTTTATCACAGCAAAAAAAACAGTCAAAAATAATAATCACATACATATGTATAGTCTGTTATATGTAAACATCATGGTAAGCACAAACTAAACTACCCATAGTAGATACACACACACACACACAAAGAGAAAGGAAACCAAACATAACACTAAAGATAGTCATCAGATTACAAAGGAAGAGGGCAAAAGAAGAGGAAAGGAACAAAAAAGAACTACAAAAACAACCTTAAAACAATTAACAAAATGGCAATAAGTACATACCTAACAATAGTTACTTTAAATGTAAATGGACAAAATGCTCTAATTAGAAGTCAAGGAGTAGCTGGATGGATAAAAAAAAAGATTTGCCTACATATATTGGGCCAAAAGAAATTCACCTCAAATCTAAAGACATTCAGAGACTGAAAGTGAGGGGATGGGAAAAGATATTCTATGAAAATGGAAATGAAAAGAAAGCTGGGATAGCAGTACTTGTATCGGACAAAGTGTTAATCACTCAGTCACATCTGACTCTTTGCAACCCCATGGACTGTAGCCGCCCCCCCAGGCTTCTCTGTTCATGGGATTCTCCAGGCAAGAATACTGGAGTGGTTGTCTTCTCCAGGGGATCTTCCCAACCCAGGGACTGAACCCACATCTCTTACATTTCCTGCATTGGCAGGTGTGTTCTTTACCACTAACACCACCTGGCTTTAAAACAAAGACTGTAAAGAGAGACAAAGACTGTAAAAAGAGCATTACATAATGATAGGACTTCCCAGGTGGTGTTAGTGGTAAAGAATCCACTTGCCAATGCAGGAGACATGAAATCTGGGTTTGATCTCAGGGTAGGGAAGATCCCCTGGAGGAGGGCATGGCAACCTACTCCAGTTTTCTTGCTTGGAGAATCCCATGCACAGAGGAGCCTGGTGGGCTACAGTCCAGAGGGTCACAAAGAGTCAGACATGAATGAAGTGACTTAGCACACACACACACACACACACACGCATAATGATAAAGGAACTGATCTAACAATAAGATATAACAATTCTAAATCTATATATGCACCCAACATAGGAGTACCTAATACAAAAAGCAAATATTAACAAACATAAAAGTAGAAATTGAAAAGTAGCTTGAAAATAGTAGGGAACTTTAACACCCTACTTATATCAATGGACATATCATCCAGACAGAAATTCAATGAGGAAACACTGGTCTAGATCAGAGGGGATTAATAAATATGTATAGAACATTCCAACCTAAAGCTGCAGAATATGCATTCTTTTCAAGTGCACATGGAGCATTCTCTAGGATAGATCACATATTAGGCCATCAAATAAGTCTCAATAAATTTAAGAATATTGAATTCATATCAAGCATCTTTTCCAACTGCAACAATATAAGACTAGAAATCAATGACAAGAAAAAACTGCAAAAAACCACAAACACATGGAGGCTAAACAGTATGCTACTAAACAACCAATGGGCCACTGAATAAATAAAAGAATATGTAGAATAGATCCTGGGCTTCCTAGGCTTATACCCTTTCTCTGTTATTTATTTTTTCGTAAGTTTAGGTAGTTACTCTTTGGGCTTCAGTTTCTTCATCTGTACCATTGGGTTAATAATAACTATTCTTCAGAGATAATATGAAACCAGAAATGAGTTAATAAATATAAACTGCTTTGTCCAAAGTAGAATATAAGTAATGTCCCTATAAGGGAGTCCCATCACAACTGTTCTACTGTTTGGGTCTAAAGACCTTTCTCAACCTTAGATTGAAAAATCAACCAGTATCTCAGCCATTTTCCTTCCTCCCACATTATGGCACATTTCACTCTCTTATGCTCTTCTGGATCTTTATAATTTTCCTACATGGATGTGTTTATTAAGGTACTAGAATTACCCACACCATACTCTGAGTGAAACTGCCTTGCCCACCACTGGTATTGGCCATGTAGCCACATTTTCTACCCCTCGTTCTTCTTCCTCATGCTGCAACTAAATTTTTTGGCAAGGGAGGGAAAAAGACC
>NW_011493245.1:16210-16344 GCF_000754665.1 Bison bison bison | reverse complement strand
TGGAGAAGCCATGATAGGCTATGTTAGGGAGAATTATGAGTAATAATAAATAATTAGAGGCAGTCAAGTGGCAGTGGGATGGAAAGAAGCAATCACTTAGTCACTAGAATAAAGACTCTAAACACTTACTGAAA
>NW_011493245.1:9567-16110 GCF_000754665.1 Bison bison bison | reverse complement strand
TACTGAAACTCTTTTGTGCTACCTTAAAGCCAAAACTATCCCCCAGTCTAATATTGATGATATTCATTCCCATCACAGTGTTTGTTCTTGTATTTCTACACTACTTCTACACTATTACTTTACTTATTGCCTTAGAATAAACTTAACTTTGTATGAGTTAACTTGAGTGAGTTTCTTGTAACCATTTGAGCCTAAGTAAACTCTCTGTTCTTCAATTTTTCATGGATTATAATGGGACATTATACTTTGGATAAAATTACCAAATATAAAGTTGGATTTCATTTACACAAAATTTGCACCAAATAATGATAGATATTAGTTGCAAGCACAACTGTAATAAAATCAGATGGAATGAAATGGGGCTCTCTGATAGAATGCATGATCATTTGACAGGTTGAAGAGCTGCAGTGACAATTAGAAAGGGTCTCATCCAAATCATGTTGATATAAGTATGGGGGTGGAAGTGTGATCTTCCAGAAATAATCAGGAAAGCCCAAGTCACTGCCTTTAAACCTCTTGACTCTTCTAGCTATATCAGCACAATATAGGCTACCCTGTCTGATTTGGCTGACCTCTAGATATATCAACAGGTTCTTAAATTGATGCTTTTAGAATGTTCTGATTTGTCTCTAGGGTTTTCTACCTCATTTTTCTTCCATCATATCACCTTATACCTTCAAATTTGCCCCTCCCTTTCCCTGCCTTGGACTTTTTATCTTTTCTGGTTGCTTATTCTTTAGCTGTTTGTTACATTTCTGCCCTCCCTGTCTCAGAAGCAAACATACACATTATATAGCAGTTTACTTATATGACAACTTAATTTTTGGAGAATTGACCTAGAGTTCTCTGCTCTATCCTTTCTGAGATCCCTGGCTGAGATCCTATAGATTGTCTGATAAATGTGTTTTATTCCTCTACAGATTTGGTGTCTATGTTCACACTGGAACTCTCCATCCTTCCACTTCCTCCACAACAACCTCCCAGCCTATTATAAATTCATATATATAAATCATCCACTGCTATAGACCAGAAATGAACACAACTACTTTGCTGGCATTGATCTGTGGCTTGGCTCTACCTCACCTACTGGAGTACTAGCAAGAATAACTGAACTGCAGCATGTTAGCCAGTGGAAAGAAAGGGCCTGGAGAATGGACTAAAGCAGAGGGTAGAAGGCATTCTTGAACATTGTTTGGACAAGGTGTTAAAAGACAAATTAAAGGAAATTAGTTCAGGGACTTAAGTATAATGTTCAACCTGACTAAGCATATTGAAAAGCAGAGACATTACTTTGCCAACAAAGGTCTGTCTAGTCAAGGCTATGGTTTTTCCTGTGGTCATGTATGGATGTGAGAGTTGGACTGTGAAGAAGGCTGAGCACCGAAGAACTGATGCTTTTGAACTGTGGTGTTGGAGAAAACTCTTGAGAGTCCCTTGGACTACAAGGAGATCCAACCAGTCCATTCTTAAGGAGATCAGTCCTGGGATTTCTTTGGAAGGAATGATGCTAAAGCTGAAACTCCAGTACTTTGGCCACCTCATGCAAAGAGTTGACTCATTGGAAAAGACTCTGATGCTGGGAGGGATTGGGGGCAGGAGGAGAAGGGGACGACAGAGGATGAGATGGCTGGATGGCATCACGGACTCGATGGACGTGAGTCTGAGTGAACTCTGGGAGTTGGTGATGGACAGGGAGGCCTGGCGTGCTGCAATTCATGGGATCGCAAAGAGTTGGACACGACTGAGCGACTGAACTGAACTGAAGGTGTCTATACTAAGATTCTTCAGCTACAAGTAACAGAAACCAATGAAAGCTACTTCAGGAAAAAATAGTGGAATTTATTTTAAGCACTTAGGGGTGTCTCACAAAACCCAAAATCAAAACCATTACTGGATCTCAGGAATGGACTGGAACAAGCAGCTACAAAGTCTTCAGAAAATCAGAAAATATCATTTATCCTTCCCTTTATAATGTTTCTTTTTGTTTCACTCTCTGATGAACAGCTCCTCTGCTTCTCAGAAAGCATGGGGAAATATAGCTTCCCTTCAGGGTCATGGTATTATTGTTTACTTTCTAAGGCTCAGCCACAGAAAATAAATAAACTTCCCTCTCTCTCACCACTGTAATTTCAGACTCCTGGAAAGAGCTTCTAAAAACTCACATGCTCATCCTTGGGCCAACTGACTTAAGCCTAGGATTGGAACAACAGTTATAAACTGTATTCACTGCCACAGTATCATCCCCATAAGGAAGAGAGTGGAAAATGGAGGACAATTTAAGGAATTATATGCAGTACGCAGATACTTCAAAAGGGATTCATCACAGCAGCCAAGCAGTTTCCTTTTAGCACCAAAGTGCATGCATCTGAGAACAAGCCCTAAAGGCCTCTGCTTCCTTGGCAACTTCTCTCAGCTTTTAGTCCTCTAATAGTAAAGAAGACAGAGATTTAAATACAAAACGAAGTTAAAGTAGTGAAATAAAATGACTAGTAGCCTGCTTAGTGTGTTGAGTCAAAACAAAATGTGCCTGTCACATAATAAGCACTCAAAAAAATTAGTTGTTATTATGGAAATCAGAAAAGGCTGGGTATAGTTAGACTCTGAGCAAAAGGAATTGGCTAATCTTTACAGATAGTTCCTGCAGAACACAAAGGAACCTGGGAAATATTTGCACTCCTTAGTGGAATATACCTTTATAAGAACCAAGATTTAGATCTGCCACATACAACTCTCTTCCTTGCACAGAGCTGATCAACACTGACAAATTCTTGGATGTTTTTCAAGATTCTGTGTAAACTT
Organism: Bison bison bison; assembly: GCF_000754665.1. Lineage (NCBI taxonomy): Eukaryota > Metazoa > Chordata > Mammalia > Artiodactyla > Bovidae > Bison > Bison bison. Next base: position 13,311 of record NW_011493245.1, on the reverse strand, counting down.
CCCTTTTGTTATGACAACACAACAATGACCTCATCTTTCTTATGGTTGAACCCAAGACAACTCCCCTCAATGAATTCCATTCCAATCACTTCTACTTCAGAATCAGCCTGATTGAACTTGGAAGGCTTTTGATGTCTTTATGTTTAGAAAACATGTAATATACTTTATTGAAATGTGGGAAACACTCAAGTAACAATTTTATAAGCCTATACTTTCTCTCCAGGTTGGCTAAATGTTGTTAATCTCCAATTCCTATTAATTCTTAATAATTTGAGTTTGAGAGGCATTTTCTGACTTTGTATCCAAAAGTACCCTTATGGGGGTGTGTGATTTCCTCTGGATAGTAGAGTCACATTATATACACATGTGGGAAAAAAGAAAATTGGAATGAATCCACCTACCATTCCACTCAGTAAGTCTACGTCTTAGTAAGGATTGGGAGATTTGAATCTGTCCTTCACTTAGGTGATGTCAGGTCCTGTGTGCTTCTCATAGTGTAAGTATGTCACCACCATTAGTGTGGTTTTTAGTGTTTAAACATACATAGCTTTCAGGCAACAGAACTTTAAACTCAACCCACCTACTTAATCTGGTATTCAACTGAAGAAACAGTGATCTGTTGCAATTCTGGTCCTATTGATAGACATTGTGTGGGTCTTTTGCATGTAACTTTCAAAGATTATTTTGACTATATGTGATTTTCCCTTAAAAATCTGATCCCCTTTAGAATTTGACCTCAGCATAAAATGCAATTTCACCGCACTAACTATAGTCTACTGGTTTGGAAAATGACTTTTGTCTCCCAGCTAACTGAGAGTGTGTTTTGGAAGCTACTAAAAAGGAAGCATATTGTAGAGAGGACAGGAAAAGCCTTGGTCATGTACATCAATCTTCTGAGCACTTGACAAGTGATAGTGAAATTACCCAGTTGGTACTTGGAGATGAGGATTGGAGATGGATGTTGTATCCTTGTATCCCACTTTGCAACTCAAGATTTCATTCTGTCAGTAGAGCAAAATTGTATGGAAAAATCATGAATTTATTGTTTAGTTGCTAAGTCGTGTTCAACTCTGCGATCCCATGAACTGCAGCACACCAGGCTTCCTGTTCTTCACTATCTCCCTGAGTTTGCTCAAACTTATGTCCATTGAGTAGGTGATGCCATCCAACCATTTCATCCTCTGTCGCCCCCTTCTCCTCTTGCCCTCAATCTTTGCCAGCATCAGGGTCTTTTCTAGTGAGTCAGCTCTTCACATCAGGTGGCCAAAATATTGGAGTTTCAGCTTCAGCATTAGTCTTTCCAGTGCATATTTAGGGTTCATTTCCTTTAAGATTGACTGGTTGATCTCCTTGCTGTCCAAGGGACTCTCAAGACTTCTCCAGTACCACAGTTTGAAAGCATCGACTTTTTGTTCAGCCTTCTTTAAGGTCCAACTCTCACATCCATACATGACTACTGGAAAAACAACAGCTTTGACTATATGGACCTTTATTGGCAAAGTGAATCTGCTTTTTAATATGCTGTCTAGGTTTGTCATAGCTTTTCTTCCAAAGAGCAAGTGTCTTTTAATTTCTTTTAATCATGAATGGGGTAGTGCATTTTCAGATCAGGACCCAAGAAAAAGACAAGGGCAAAAAATGTGCAGGATGAGGGCTGAGGAGTAAGATGAAGTTCTGTTCAAACGAAGGCACTGATAAGGAAGGAATAAGATCCTGAAAATAGGAGTGGGGGCCTATGGGAAGATTCCAGTGAAGCTGGGCATGTCAGATCCCTAAATTCTACTGAGTCTTCTCACCAGCCTTTCCACCTCTTCCTGTGATGGTTAACTCTGGTTTGCCCAAAAAATCTGTAAGGACCTCCCTTAAGGTAGTATCCTTGCAAAGCACTGCTAACTCTCCTCAGCACCTACCTCACAACCCTCTTTGCTTTTAGATATATACCTAGACTCAAGTCCCAGAAGACCTTGAAGAGTGACCCACTAAAAGGTGTGCTACACACCAAATCAGGTGCATGATTTTTCTAATTTATATAGATATAAAACTAGAGTATATGTGTGGGGATAGATATTAAGAGGGTGGGATAATGATGGAAGGAATATAAAATTGAGTCAGGCCAAGTGTATTGATATATACCCAGTAAAATGAAATTATGAATTCAATGTTTTACCTCAAGGTGTTAGAAATGGCTCTAACAATTCAATTGTTTGGCTGAAAATGGGCCAAAAATTACCTATTTAAATAAAGTTGAAACACCAGAACTTCCTTGGTAAAGGAAGGGATCCAGAAGCTTAGGGAGACCAGAATGTTATAGTGAATTTATCATTTAAGGTTCACTCATCCACCCTAGAGGTCACACGTTTCACCATGACTGTGAGAAATAAATTTGTGAGGGAAATTCTAGCATCACTGAAGTACTCTGTGGTCACTCTACTCTGTAGGTCAGAAGTTACAGTGGAAACTGCTGTCACTGAACTAGAATCTTTAAATATAATGAGGATAATTAGATCCTAGGGTTGCAGGTGCCAAAAGGAATTTAATTACCAAAGACAAGATGGGCTTGGTTGCCATGACTGACTGGAGTCAAAGCAGTAAACAGAATAGTCTAACTTACAGAGACCATTGGCATTGCCTAGTCAATCATTGTGTCCCTAGAAAAGAAATAGATGGGCAATCTACTAAATTCTTATTTGATCTGTATAAGTGCAAGAGTTCTAGTTTGAGTGAACATCTAATTTGAATCACAAAAAGAGAGATTAATTGTCTTTCAATCAATTTCCAGACTTGAGTCAGATGATAGAATCAGAATTCTTTGAATGAAGAGGAGGCATGTTCCTTTAAGGAAAGACCCTTCTATACTGCCAAACGCATACACTTACACTGTAAATCTTTCTCCCAGCTTTCCTCAAAGGAACCTATGGCCATTTACCAGGGGATTATGCATTGGGCTGCCATGGGCACGCTAAAGCGCAGGCAGCTGTGACGGGCACGCTAAGCGCGGCCGAGGGGAACCACCCCACGTCCGAGGTCAGGGGCAGAAGCCAGGAGGACCCCATGCCTGAAGGGCGGCGGCCAAGAGGAGTTACCTCACATCCGAGGTCAGGGCAGCGGCCGAGAGTACCAGACTGCGACGGTGCAGGAACTGCTGAGAGGGTCAGGGGCGGCAGGAGGGAGGAGCCACCCCATGCCCAAGGCCAGGGGCGGTGGCCGGGAGGACCAACCCCACATCCAAGGAGCCATGGCTGTGCGGGCACAGGAGGGCCTGGAGAAGCTATCCCACGTTGAAGGTCAGGAAGGGCGGTGGAGAGGACATACCCCTCCTCCAAGGTAAGGTGCAATGGCTGCGCTTTGCTGGAGCAGCCCTGAAGAGATACCTCATGCCCAAGGTAAGAGAAACCCAAGTAAGACGTAGGTGTTGCAAGAGGGCATCAGAGGGCAAACACACTGAAACCATACTCACAGAAAACTAGTCAATCTAATCACACTAGGACCACAGCCTTGTCAAACTCAATGATACTAAGCCATACCCATGGGGCAACCCAAGACGGGTGGGTCATGGTGGAGAGATCTGACAGAATGTGGTCCACTGGAGAAGGGAATGGCAAACCACTTCAGTATTCTTGCCTTGAGAACCCCATGCACAGTGTGAAAAGGCAAAATGATAGGATACTGAAAGGGGAACTCCCCAGGTCAGTAGGTGCCCAATATGCTACTGGAGATCAGTGGAGAAATAACTCCAGAAAGAAT
>NW_011493245.1:6386-6714 GCF_000754665.1 Bison bison bison | reverse complement strand
ACAGAGGATGAGATGGTTTGATGGCATCAGTGACTCAGTGGACATGAGTTTAAGTAAACCCCGGGAGTTGGTGGTGGACAGGGAGGCCTGGTATGCTGCAGTCCATGGGGTCGCAAAGAGTCAGACACGACTGAACAACTGAACTGAACTGAAGTGAGCAGCCATAAGAAATCAACAGTAACACAGTAACAATGAGGGACTTTAACATCCTGGTCTTCCCTTGTGGCTCAGCTAGTAAAGAATCTGCCTGCAATGCGGGTGACCTAGGTTCAATCCCTAGTTTGGGAAGATCCCGTCAAGAAGGGAAAGGCTACCTACTCCAGTAATC
>NW_011493245.1:5147-6179 GCF_000754665.1 Bison bison bison | reverse complement strand
TACAAGCTTACCTTAGGAAACAAGAAAAATCTCAAACAAACTAACTTCACACCTAAGGAAACTAAAGAAAGAAGAACAAACAAAACCCAACGTTCATAGAAGGAAAGGAATTATAAAGAGCAGAGAAGAAATAAATGAAATAGAGATGAAGAAACTAATATAAAAGATCAATAAAACTAAAAAGCTTGTTCTTTGAAAAGAAAATTGATAAACCTTTAGCCACACTCATCAAGAAAAAGGAGAGGGTTCAAATCTACTAAATTAGAAACAGAGAATTCCCTGGCAGTCAAGTGGTTAGGACTCTCACTGCCAGGGGTGTGGGTTCAGTCCCTGGTGGGGGAAATAAGATCGTGCAAGCCATGCACTGAGAATACGTGTACACCCGTGGCGGATTCATGTTGATGTGTGGCAAAACCAATACAATATTGTAAAGTAATTAGCCTCCAATTAAAATAAATACATTTAATTAAAAAATATAAATAAAATAAGAAATGAAAAAGAAGAAGTTACCATTGAAACCACAGAAATACAAGTCATCATAAGAGATTACTACAAGCAACTATATGCCAATAAAATGGACAACCTAGCAGAAATGGACAAATTCTTAGAAAGGTAGAATCTTCCAAGAATGAACAAGAAGAAATGAAACTATGAAAAGATCAATCACAAGTACTGAAATTGAAAGTGTGATGTAAAAATACCAAACAAACAAAAGACTTCACGTGTAATTTCTATCATACCTTTAATAAGAGTTAACATCTATCCTTCTGTAACTGTTCCCAAAAATTGCAGAGGAAGGAACACTCCCAAATACATTCCATGAGACCATCATAACCCTGATATCAAAACCAGACAAAGATACCCCTGAGAAGAACAAACATAGACACAAAAATCCTCAACAAAACACCAGCAAGCAAAATCCAATAATACATTAAATGGATCATGCACCATGAATAAGTGGGATTTACCCCAGTGATGCAAGAATTTTTCAGTATCCACAAATCAATCCTGGGCTTCCCTTGTTGTGCCAGT
>NW_011493245.1:0-1532 GCF_000754665.1 Bison bison bison | reverse complement strand
CGCTCTTCCGATCTTCCATACTTCAAAAACATACATGCACCCCAATGCCCACTGCAGCATTATTTACAATTGCCAAGACATTGGAAGCAATCTAAATGTCCATCAACAGAAGAATGGATAAATATGATACAGTTCATATAAACAGTGGAATATTACTCAGCCATAAAAACAAATGAAATAAATGCTATTTGCAGCAGCATGGATGGACCTGAGAGAAATAAGTCAGAGGAAGACAAATATCATATGATATCACTTACATGTGGAACCTTCAAAAATTATATAAATGAACTCATTTATATACTCATTTACAAAATAGAAACAGACCCACAGACTTAGAAAACAAACTTATAGTTACCAAAGGGAAAAGTGAGTGGGAAGAGTAAGTTAAGAGTTTGGATTTAACATTATACACTACTGTATATAAATTAGATAATCAACTAAGGATCTACTGTATAGTGTAGGGAATTCTACTCAAAATTCTATAATAATCTATATGGGAAAAGAATTTCTAAAAGAATGGATATATGCATACATATAAGTGAATCACTTTACTGCACACCTGAACCAAACACAACACTGTAAAACAACTATACTCCAATATAAAATAAAAACTAAATTAAAAAAAAAGAAAACCACAACACTCTAAACAAAATGAAATAAAAATTGGATGTTTAAAATTTGTGTTTGGTATGGTGGGCTTTTGAGCTTATGGTCCAAGACTGCTGTGAAGAAGTAAACATAGGGGCCATCTTTAGTTTATTTATGTAACAGTTGTGACAATCCTGTTTCTGTTATAAACTTTATTTCCTGGTTGATATCAATGGCACACCTCTTCAGGAGGATTCTTCCAGCATTCGGTCACATGCACTAGTGTAATGATTCCAGAGAAACAGCAAACCTTTTAAGCTTTGGATTTGATCATTAGTTTTTTTTCCATTATATCAGATAAGGAACTCTAAGTTTAGAAATCTTCCCCCAAAAATAAGTCAAAGGAAGAAAGAAATACCATACCTGCCAGAGGAAGTTGACCTTATTTTTAATAAAACCCAAGGAGAAGATCTGGGCCATTGTAAGCTGACTTCTTGAAATTATTTAGTCAAAGAATTCTTTAGAGTGTAGTTCATTTGTTCCTCTTGTCCAGAAGACTGAGTATGATAAAGGGAAAGTGAAAGTCACTCAGTCGTGTCTGACTCTTTGCAACCCCATGGACTATACAGTCCACACGAAGTTCTCCCAGGCCAGAATACCTAGTACGTGGGTAGTCCTTTCCCTTCTCCAAGGGATCTTCCCAACCCAGGGTATCGAACCGTAGGTCTACGTTGACATTGGCAGGGCAGATTCTTTACCAGCTGAGCCACTAAAGAGTATAGTAAATTACTGGCTAAGATTTTACAGAGCTCCTAAATTATTATAGAAATGAAATGACTTTCTCTTTCAGATTCCAGATATTCAGGAATTCCAATGGTTCAGTTCAGTTCAGTCACTCAGTCGTGTCTGACTCTTTGTGACCCCATGAATCACAGCACACCAGG
>NW_011493244.1:10381-10744 GCF_000754665.1 Bison bison bison | reverse complement strand
GTTCCCTTTTCTACACACTCTCTCCAGCATTTATTGTTTATGGATTTTTTTGATGATGGCCATCCTGACTGGTGTGAGGTGATAATTGTACGTTTGAAGTGCATTTCTCCAAAAGTGAGCAATGCTGAGCATCTTTTCATGTGTTTATTAGCTGTCTGTGTTTTCTTTGGAGAAATGTCTGTTTAGGTCATTTGCCCATTTCTTGATTGGGTTGTTTGTCTGGTATTGACTTGTATGAGCTGCTTGTATATTTTGGAAATTAATCCTTTGTCAGTTGTTTCATTTACTGTTACTTTTTAATTTTTTTTTTACATTCTGAGGGTTGTCTTTTCACCTTGTTTACAGTTTCTTGGTTGTGCAAAA
>NW_011493244.1:9935-10281 GCF_000754665.1 Bison bison bison | reverse complement strand
TTATTGCAATGGTAAATAGGATTGATTGCTTAATTTTTCTTTCTGATATTACATTGTTAATGATGGGAATACAAGTGATTTCTATGTATTGATTTTTTATCCAGTGACTTTTCTAAATTCACTGATTAGCTCTAGCAATTTCCTGATGGTACCTTTAGGGTTTTCTATGTATAGTATAATGTTGTCAACAAACAGTGGAAGTTTTACTTCTTCTTTTCCAATCTGGATTCCTTTCATTTCTTTTTCTTCTCTGATTGCTGAAGGCTAGGACGTCAAAAACTATGTTGAATAGTAGTAATGAGAGGGGCTCCCTTATCTAGTTCTTGATCTTAGACTAAACACTTTC
>NW_011493244.1:5923-6513 GCF_000754665.1 Bison bison bison | reverse complement strand
GTTGTTGTTTGCCAATTGCTTTAGGTATAAAACTAGGTTTTCTATTCAATGTTTTTATTGTTTCTTGAGGTAGGGTTGTATTGCTATAAACTTGTTTCTTAGATCTGCTTTTGCTGCATCCCATAGGTTTAGAGTTGTTATGTTTTCATTATCATTTGTTTCTAGGAATTTTTTTTTATTTCCCTTTTGATTTCTTCAGTAACCTGTTTGTTATTTAGAAACATGGTTTAATCTCCAAGCATTTGTGTTTTTTAGAGTTATTTTCCTGTAACTGATATCTAGTCTTAAAGCACTGTGTTCAGAAAAGATGCTTAATATAATTTCAACTTTTTTTTTCTTTAATTTACTGAAATTTGATTAATGAACCAAGATATTGTCTGTCCTGGAGAATGTTCCATGTGCACTGGTGAAGAAAGTGTATTCTTTCGCATTTGAGTGGAAAGTTCTAAAGATATCAACTAGGTCCATTTGGTCTAGTGCTTCATTTAAGGTTTGCATTTCCTTATTAATTTTCTGTTTTGATAATCAGCCCATTGGTGTAAGTGGGATGTAAAAGTCCCCTACTATTCTTGTGTTTCTGTCAATGTCCC
>NW_011493244.1:5376-5823 GCF_000754665.1 Bison bison bison | reverse complement strand
TCTTTTGATTTCCATTTTTGCATATTCCATCCTTTTACTTTCAGACTGTATGTGTCTGTAGGTCTGAAGTGGGCTCTTATAGACAGCATATGTGTTTTTGCATCCATTCAGCCAATCTGTGTCTTTTGGTTGGAGCATTTAATCCATTTACATTTAAAGCAATTATTGATATTTATATTCCTATTTGCATTTTCTTAATTGTTTTGGATTTGTTTTTGAGGTTTTTCCTTTCTCTTATATTTACTGCCTATATAAATTCCTTTAATATTTGTTATAATGCTGGTTTGGTGGTGCTAAATTCTGTTAACTTTTGCTTGTCTGTAAAGCTTTTGATTTCTCCATCAATTTTGAATGAGATCCTTGACAGGTAGAATAATCTTGGTTATAGATTTTTTTTTTCTTCAAGTACTTTAAATATACCCAGCCACTCCATTTTGGCCTGCAGAG
>NW_011493244.1:4133-5276 GCF_000754665.1 Bison bison bison | reverse complement strand
GTTTCTACTGAAAAATCAACTGGTAAATGTATGGGGTTTCCCTGGTATGTTATTTGTTGCTTTTCCCTTGTTGCTTTTAATATTCTTTCTTTGTGTTTAATCTTTGTTAGCTTGATAAGTATGTGTCTCAATGTGTTTCTCCTTGTTTTTTTTTTCCTGTATGGGACTCTGAACTTCTTGGAATTGATTGACTATTTCCTTTCCCATGCTGGAGAAGTTTTCAACTATAACTTCCAAAATTTTTCTGAGTGCCTTTCTCTTCACCCTCTGGGATGTATATAACTTGAGTCTTAGTGTGCTTAATGTTGTCCAAGTGATCTCTGAGGCTATCCTGAATTCTTTTCATTATTTTTCTTTTATTTTGCTCTTCAGCAGTTATATGTACCATTCTATTTTCCAGCTCACTTATCCATTCTTCTGCCTTAATTATTCTGCTATTGATTCCTTTTAGAGTATTTTTAATTTCAGTAATTGTGTTATTCATCTCTGTTTGTTTAATTTTTATTTCTTCTATGTTCTTGGTAATTGTGTTAATCATGTTTATTGTTTCTTGCATTTTCTCCACTCAATTTTTGAGTTTTTACAGCATTGTTATCATTATTTTGAATTCTTTTTTAGGTAGTCTGCCTATTTCCTCTTCGTTTATATGGTCTTGTGTGTTTCTAGTTTGTTCCTTCATTTGTGCAGTACTTCCTTACCTTTTCTTTCTTTTCTTTTTTTTAAAATTTTATTTATTGTGTTTGAGATTTCCTTTTCTTGGGGTTGGAGATTGAATTCCTTCTTCCTTTTGATTTTTGCCCTTGGAGGGAAGGGTTGGTCCAGTGGTTTGTGTAAGCTTCTGTTGGTTGTGACTTGCGGGAGGAGGTAAGTTTTATTCCCCCTTCTCATTGTTAGTGCTGTATGAGCTGGTAATCCTATTTGTTGATGATTGTGTTTGTGTTTTTGTCTTGTTTGTTGTTTGTGTGAGGCATCCTGCACTGGGTGCTACTGGCAGTTTGTTGATGCTGGGTCTTGTATACAGGTGGAGATCTTTGTGGGAGTTCTCACTAATTAATACTCCTTGGGGTTAGGAGTTTTCTGCCAGTCTAGAGTCTTTTTGTCAGGGCTCCCACTCCAAAGTCTCAGGGCTTGATCCCTGTCCAG
>NW_011493244.1:0-683 GCF_000754665.1 Bison bison bison | reverse complement strand
ATGAATCAAGGTAAATTGGAAGTGGTCAAACAGAAGATAGCAAGTGTGAACATTGACATTTTAGGAATCAGTGATCTAAAATGGACTGGAATGGGTGAATTTAATTCAGATGACAATTGTATCTACTACTGTGGGCAAGAATCCCTTAGAATAAATGGAATGGCCCTCATAGTCAACAGAAGAATCTGAAATGCAATATTTGGGTGCGGTCTAAAAAAGGACAGGATGATATCTGTTTCCCAGGCAAAGGCAAACCATTACAGTAATCCAAGTCTATGCTCCAACCACTAATGCAGAAGAAGATTAAGTTGAATAGCTCTATGAAGACCTAAAAGACAGTCTAAAACTAACATTGAAAAGAGAGCTGTCTTCAGTCTAGAACCAACACTAAAAAGAGAGCTGTCTTTTTCATCATAGAGGATATTGGAATGAAAAAGTAGGAAGTTAAGAGACACCTGAAGTAATAGGCAAGTTTTGTCTCGGTGAACAAAATGGATCAGGGCAAAACCAAGAGAGTTTTGCCAGGAGAATGCACTGGTCATAGCAAAGACCCTTTTCCAACAGCGTTAGAGACAACTCTATACATGGACAACACCAGATGATTAATGTCAAAATCAGACTGGTTATATTCTTTGCAACCAAAGATGGAGAAGCTGTATACAGTCATCAAAAACAAGACTGGG
>NW_011493243.1:14566-14789 GCF_000754665.1 Bison bison bison | reverse complement strand
GTTTCTTGACTTCCTACTTTTGCATTCCAGTCCCCTATAATGAAAAGGACATCTTTTTTGGGTGTTAGTTCTAAAAGGTCTTGTAGGTCTTCATAGAACCGTTCACCTTCAGTTTCTTCAGTGTTACTGGTTGGGGCATAGACTTGGATTACTGTGATATTGAATGGTTTGCCTTGGAAATGAACAGAGATCATTCTGTCATTTTTGAGATTGCATCCAAGTA
>NW_011493243.1:9309-10437 GCF_000754665.1 Bison bison bison | reverse complement strand
TCCTGCATTGTGGGCGAATGCTTTACCCTCTGAGACACCAGGGGAGCCCGAACCTAAACTCACTTGTGCTTATAAGAAGAGGAAATTTAGACACACAAGAAGAAATTCAAACACAGAAAAGGGGTCACTTGTGCACAGAGGAAAAACCATGTGAGGACACAGTGTGACACAGGTCATCTACAAGTCAAGGAGGGAGGCCTCAGAAGAAATGAAGCCTGTGGACACCTTAATTTTGAACTAATAGCCTCCAGAAGTGTAAGGGAAGAATTTTCTGTTGTTTAAGTTAAACAAAATAAAAGTAACTGGCTGAAAATCACACAGCTAATAAGTGGCTGGGTGGTTACTTGAATCTGTATTTGTACTCAGGAAAGTGGCCACCTAACGAGAAGAACAGGCATTTATACCTCACAGTTCTCTTCAAGAAGACCTGCCATAAGGGTATGAATAAAATACTCCAAGTCCTTGGAGGAATCCAAAAATACTTCCTCAAAGTGACTCTTTTTTGAGGAATAACGGTAGAACTAGGGCTGAGGGACATTCTAGAAGACAGTAGAGAATGGATTCCTAAGGATACACAGCTACTTATAATGTAATTACTTGAAAATTTTGTTCCATCCCCACAATCTGAGCTGGAAAAAAATGTAGTTTTTAAAAAAAATTAATTTATTTATTTTAATTGGAGGCTAATTACTTTACAATATTATAGTGGTTTTTGCAATACATTGACATGAATCAGCCACGAGTGTACATGTGTCCCCCATCCTGAAGCCCCCTACCTCTCTCCCCATCCCCATCCCTCAGGGTCATCCCAGTGCACCAGCCCAGAGCACCCTGTCTCATGCATCAAACCTGGACTGGCAATCCATTTCACATATGATAATATACATGTTCAATGCTATTCTCTCAAATCATCCCACCCTCGCCTTCTCCCACAGAGTCCAAAAGACTGTTCTTTACATCTGTGTCTCTTTTGCTGTCTCGCATATAGGGCCATCATTACTATCTTTGTAGTTTTGTTAGCTGTATTTTATCCATTGAACCAGTGAAGTTGCTCAGTCATGTCTGACTCTTTGCAATCCCATGGACTGTAGACTACCAGGCTCCTCCATCCATGGATTTCCAGGCAAG
>NW_011493243.1:5248-5788 GCF_000754665.1 Bison bison bison | reverse complement strand
TCAGCCAGCAGCTTCTCCTGGTTTTCCTTTACCACCACCTTGCACCCTGACTGTTGCTTAGTCATGAGGCTCTCTGGATATCTCAGCCCCCAAACTCTCTCACCTCTGCCTCCCCATTTCCAACTATCAGCTGCTAAAATCCTCAGTCTGCTGCTTCAAATTTCACAGGCCTTGAAAGGATTCACACTTTCAATTCTGGTGTTCGGCCCACAACAATTACCTATTTCTTAGCCAGTTTGCTGGAGAGGAATGATTGCATCCTTGATTCTCCAGAACTGGCCCTGGAGCCTTCTCTAAGGGTTCAGGTGCTCTCTTCATCATTCACTCCCCTCTACCACACAATACTCTGAACAGTCCTGCAGTGAGCATTAGAACCCATACAGAGGTTGTTTTGGGAGAATAGAAAGAGGAGGGGTACAGTGTAAATAAGAGACAGACACAAAACAAGCTTTGAGCAGTTGTTGTGTGAAAAAGAGTATGCTACAATGTGCTGAATATGCTTGTATGATTTACAAGTTTTTGTAAGAGCAAGCAGCTCTT
>NW_011493243.1:4605-5148 GCF_000754665.1 Bison bison bison | reverse complement strand
CCACTCCAGTATTCTTGCCTGGAAAATCCCATAGACAGAGGAGCCTGGTGGGCTACAGTCCATGGGGTCGCAAGAGTCGGACACGACTTAGCGACTAAACCACCTCCAGGGGCTAGTTTTAGTTCTGGCATATAGTACGTACTGTTGTGACTGATCAGTAAATAAGTTCTCAGCAAATATTCATTCTTTCATGAAGACCATGTCCTTTAAGAGTGGAGAGTTGCCAATTCACAACTAGCTGTCAATTCATGATTCATGAGACCCTATCCTCAGCCATGAAGTGTTTAGATGGTGAGGGAGAGGGGAAAGCATAAGGGAAAAGTCTAGGCCAGCATGACAGACATAAGGGAGGAGACAACTCCTCTTTCTGTCATCCATGGCAGACATTGCTAATTAATCATAGCATTCTACCACTGAGTTCACTTGCATCCTCTGACTTCTTAACACATCATTCAGTTGGAGTGCAGCATGAAATGTATTTACCACCTGAATCTAGGCTCCCTCAGTTACAGAGAGAGTCATGAATACAGATCCACAAGGAAA
>NW_011493243.1:4152-4505 GCF_000754665.1 Bison bison bison | reverse complement strand
TTTTTTCTGTGCTCACTGGGCCAGTAAACACAGCATAAGCTAAGGTAAAAAATAGAACTAGTTCACAATAAACAAACCCTTACTGCATGCTAGTGCCTTAGAGTTAAATATGGACATTGCCCTTGCTCTGAGAATAAAGAAGCCATGCTTTCTTTCAGCATGGAGCCCTGAACCTAGGATTTATTCCATTGGTTCAACACAATGAAGTCTGTAGCTGAGTGAACAATCATGTATCCTATAAGGAACCCCTAGGGGCTAGTTTGGACTTCCCTCACAGCTCAGTCGGTAAAGAATCTGCCTGCAATGCAGGAGACTTGGGTTCGATTCCTGGGTTGGGAAGATCCCCTGGAGAA
>NW_011493243.1:0-360 GCF_000754665.1 Bison bison bison | reverse complement strand
TTGCAAAGAGTTGGACATGACTGAGTGACTGAACTGACTGAGAGTCAAAACGTGCCTTTGAAAATGGACCAATGCAATCAGGCTGCCATCTATTTCTCCTGCTTCCTCCTCCATGCTCACTACCCATCAGTCCCCTCCTCACACTGTACGCCCCTGCCACACTAAAGTTCTTTCAGTTCATCTAGAATGGATACCATTTCCTCTGCTTGGAAAATTCCTTCTCCGCCTCACTGAATTTCTACTTATTCTTTAGGCCTCATCTTTGATATCACCTCCTCTGGAGTATCATTCCCTCTGGAAGGCCTCTTTTTTATTGAGGTATAGTTGACTCACAATATTGTGTTGGTTTTGGGTGTACAG
>NW_011493242.1:28649-29654 GCF_000754665.1 Bison bison bison | reverse complement strand
TGGGGTCACAAAGAGTTGGACACGACTGAGTGACTAAACTGAACTGAACTGTCATCAGGAATCTTGAGTAAGTGGCTTTCCTGGAGCTGAGAGTTGGGTTATGGTTGGGTGTGGTCCATCTCAGTTGGAAGAGGACCTGAGTGCCTGGAACATAAGCACAGTTGGATAGATTGGCAAGGGTCAAGGAAGATGTCAGATTTATTCTATCTAATGTTTCAGTTAACGTTCTAATCAATGAATGGGATTGAAAGGTAAATCAGAAAACCAAAGCAGCTGCTGCTGCTGCTAAGTTGCTTCAGTCGTGTCCGACTCTGTGCGACCCCATAGACAGCAGCCCACCAGGCTCCCCCGTCCCTGAGGTTCTCTAGGCAAGAACACTGGAGTGGGTTGCCATTTCCTTATCCAATGCATGAAAGTGAAAAGTGAAAGTGAAGTCGCTCAGTCGTATCCGACTCTTAGCGACCCCATGGACTGCAGCCTACCAGGCTCCTCCATCCATGGGATTTTCCAGGCAAGAGTACTGGAGTGGGGTGCCTTTGCCTTCTCCGAAACCAAAGCAGAGTCCTAGTCAAATGGCCTGGGCTAACATGTCACTGTCAGGCACACGTAGGAATCCTATTTTTAGGCAGGACCCAGGGCAATGTATGTGTTCAAAACGGAACAAACCTACCCAATGTGTCAGGCTTATGGTAAAAAATACTTTGCTTTTAACGTTTTTAATGTTAGGTAAGAATTTTTGAAACACTCTGATCTCATTTAGGACTGACTCAATCATTAGGCCTAAATCTATCAGGTTTGGGCAAAGCTAGAGAAGGTATAATTTGTTCTATTCAATATAAATGGATTACCACACATGTCAATAGCATTTGTATTATGTATCAGCTCACTGGAAATATTGTCCACTGGCAAAAATCAAATTAATCAGATTGAGTATAAAATTATGTGATGATATTTGTAGTATACAGATAATGGTTACTTAAAGATGTTCAGGTCCTAATCTCCAGA
>NW_011493242.1:27769-28549 GCF_000754665.1 Bison bison bison | reverse complement strand
TGTTACCTTACATGGTAGAAGGGACTTTGAAGATGTGATTAAGATAAGGAGATTGTCCTGATTTATCTAGGTGGGCTGAATCTGATCACATGAGTCCTTAAAATCAGAGAACCCCCTCACTACATTTGGGTGTAGTCAGAAAGAAAAATGGCAGCAGGAGAATGACTCAGTGAAGTTTGCTCATTCTGAGATGTGGGGATCTGTGTTTAAGGGATTGCATTGTGCCAAGAATCATCATCAGCTAGAAAACAGATCCTCTAGAAAGTAACACAGGTATGCCAAGGGCTTCGTTTTAGTCTGATGAGACTCATGTTGGACTTCTGACCTACAGAATAGTAAGATAATAAATTTGTTGTTTTAGGCCATTGTGTTTGTGGTAATTTGCTATGGCAGCAGTAGAATACAGACACACCATATAATTTGAGCACTTTATAGATTTTTAAACCACTCATAGACCAGGATTTCTATATTTCGTTCAGTGATATACAACAAGTGCTTATAATAATGCCTAGTGGAGAAGGCGATGGCACCCAGTGCTCTTGCCTGGAAAATCCCATGGACGGAGGAGCTGGTAGGCTGCAGTCCATGGGGTCGCTAAGAGTCAGACACGACTGAGCGACTTCACATTCACTTTTCACTTTCATGCATTGGAGAAGGAAATGGCAACCCACTCCAGTGTTCTTGCCTGGAGAATCCCAGGGATGGAGGAGCCTGGTGGGCTGCTGTCTGTGGGGTCGCACAGAGTTGGACACGACTGAAGCGACTTAGCAGCAGCAGCAG
>NW_011493242.1:23486-25066 GCF_000754665.1 Bison bison bison | reverse complement strand
GTCTAGGTTGGTCATAATTTTCCTTCCAAGGAGTAAGCATCTTTTTATTTCATGGCTGCAGTAACCATTTGCAGTGATTTTGGAGCCCCCAAAATAAACTATGACTGTAAAGTTCTGTAATTTCAAATGAGGACTAGCAATACAGATATTAGGCCATCATTTGGACTCATTTTTGAAAGTTTAAAGGTCTCTCTGAATAGGAGGAAAGGATGAAGAGGGGTGAGAAGAAATAAGCAGGTTTCTAATACTGGAAGAGACAGTTTTTAGAAACTTTTCTAAATAAAAGGAAAATGTCCTTATCCTGATGTTAAAGGCTCCATAATCTTGTAGTGTATTACCTTTCTTCTTCATATCCTCAGAAGTTACCTTTTACTTTCTTACTAGCATTTCTTCACCTCTGTGGTTTTTTCTGCCTATAGGGACTTTCTACTCTTGAATTATTTGATGAATACCTAGTTATTGTATGAAGGCAAGTTCAGAGGCCATCTCCCCCAGAAAGACATCACTGGTTGTCTCTAACATTTTTTTAAAAAATTTTGTTCAAACTTGCATCTACACCTTAAGTATCACTGTTTTATGATCACTGTAGTTAGCCCTTTTGGTTCTCTAACATCGTTTTCCAGAAGATACCATCTTCTCTACTTCCTGTGTTGCTCAAGCTTACTTCATGTGGTGCTGTTATTGGAAAATAATCCAAGCTGCAAAAACCCATGACTGTGGGATGAGAACAATGTTTTATTTCTTTATTTTCCATTCTTTCCTTTAGGCCCAGGAAAGTAATTTCCACAGATTAACCATGTATTATCATTTGCAAATGTAAGGTCACACGCCCTAGGAAGAATTACTGAATGTGGGTCAAATGTATTTGCTTCCTTAAGAAACTCTTTAGCTGAAATTAATTGGCATTTATCTAAAACTTTTGTTTTCAACTCTGGATTTATCCTTGAATCACCAGAAAAGCATTAATAACTACAAGTGGGGATTCTAGTGGGCTCTTCCCTAATATTATAATTTATTTTCTCTGTGATGGAACCCAAAATTTCGTTTTTGAAAGGTCTCGAGATGATTCAAATGTGCATCCAGAGTTGAGAACTGCTGATCTAACCCACTAGCATTGCTAGAGTAGTGGTTCTCAAACTGAGGTCCTCAGGTCAGCAACAACAGCATCACCTGGATATTTGTTAGAAATGCAAGTTCTTGGGCTCCACCCTAGACACACTAAATCAGAAACTCCAGGGGTGAAGCTCAGCATTCTGGACTTTAACAGGCCCTCCTGGTGATACATTTAAGTGGAAACCTACTTATCTGGCTCATATGTCTTCCTTGAATAGCATGTTTTCAAATGAAATTAATTGACAGAATAGTATGTAGCATAGCAAATTTATAAGGAATCTAATGTGAAGAGATCTCTTCAAGAAAATTAGAGATACCAAGGGAACATTTCATGCAAAGATGGGCTCAATAAAGGACAGAAATGTATGGACCTAAGAGAAGCAGAAGATATTAAGAAAAGGTGGCAAGAATACACAGAAGAACTGTACAAAACAGATCTTCATGACCCAGATAATCACAATGGTGTG
>NW_011493242.1:22931-23386 GCF_000754665.1 Bison bison bison | reverse complement strand
ACCCTGCTTATTTAACTTACATGCAGAGTACATCATAAGAAACCCTGGGCTGGATAAAGCACAAGCTGGAATCTAGATTGCTGGGAGAAATATCAATAACCTCAGATATGCAAATGATACCACCCTTATGGCAGAAAGTGAAGAACTAATGAGCCTCTTGATGAAAGTGAAAGAGGAGAGTGAAAAAGTTGGCTTAAAGCTCAACATTCAGAAAATGAAGACCATGGCATCTGGTCCCATCACTTCATGGCAAATAGATGGGAAAACAGTGGAAACGGTGTCAGACTTTATTTTTTTGGGCTCCAAAATCACTGCAAATGGTGACTGCAGCCATAGAATTAAAAGACCTTGACTCCTTGGAAGAAAAGTTATGACCAACCTAGGTAACATATTGAAAAGCAGAGACATTACTTTGCCAACAAAGGTCCATCTAGTCAAAGCTATGGTTTTTCCAG
>NW_011493242.1:19982-20849 GCF_000754665.1 Bison bison bison | reverse complement strand
ATGTATACAATGAACATTCGTTGCTCTGTAACATCAGTAGAAGAGAACAAACACCTTGAGATGTCACCAGTTTTGATCAAATATTTCCTTGGGGAGTGCATACAGGAGCAGTCCCATTAATTTGCATGAAGTGTGAATTGAATTCCTTAAAAAGGACAATGGGAATCTAGGCAGTAGTTCCCTGCTTGTGTATCACACAACAGACTGCTTAAACACCATCCCAATCTGCTTCTAGTTGTCTTCCAGTGCCCCAAACATGGGAATGTTAAAGATTACATTCCCAATTCTCTTGAAGATGATGTTTCTTATGTGATCTAGCTTCTGCCAAAGGGATCTGTATGTATACACACACAGGAGATCAGTAAGGCGAAAGCAAGTAACACATGGCACAGACCAGCAATTCTTTTGATAGGTGTGGTGATGAAGTCATTTGACTCTTCTGAGGCATGTGTGGAGAAGTTTTAATGTCCAGTCCTAGTTTCATTGGTGTCAAGTAGAGAGCAGTAGCCAAAACTTATAGGATTTGTCCTGGGATACTCCTGTGATGTGATTGGAATTTCTTTTGCTGGGATGGCTATTGGCTATGTGTCATCCAAACTCATTTGCTCAGGTCCTTCCCAAACTTCTTAAAACCTTTGGCATCTACAGGTTAGAAGGAAAATTTAGCACCCAGGACACCTTTCTAAGAAGGATTCTATGGAGAAAAGGGGTATAGTGAACATGAATATAAATATTTTGAAAAGATGAAAGTGCATTTTCCATATACTTCTCTACCTCACCCTAAACTCCATGTGCCATCGCCCTCTGCTCTTGTCTGTGGATCTGTCTCTAGTGCTCATGTCTTACATCCACAAGCTACTTGAAGTC
>NW_011493242.1:18697-19882 GCF_000754665.1 Bison bison bison | reverse complement strand
ATTAATTTTTTTAGTTGCCCTGCTATATCAAAACAGAGTTCACTCAACCATCTTGCACATCTGTGTGTCCACACATGCATGTGTGCACACAGACACACAATGTCTGACAACATACATGTCTGACTGTGTTGGGTTCCTTGGTTCTCTGTTGAAGCTGATGTACATTGTGTTTGAAACCTGTAACTTGGAAGTACTTGCTAATCCCAGGCCCCTTATAATGTCTATCACTGGTTTCAGGAAAAGCCAATATCACCTTGAGTATTTGTTTACCACAGAGGCTCTTAAAAAGGAGCCAATGAAGGAATGATGAGAAGACCAGAGGAGAAGCAAGGAATCTGATAGCGGCATGATCTCTGTGTGTGTTAATGTGTGTGCATGCACATATGTGTGAAAGATGCTTCAGTTTCCTTTGATTTGATGGCACGTCAGGATAATTCATATTAAGATACCCATTTAAAAAAATTATATATTTGTCCATGCTGGGCCTTAGCTGTGGCATGCAAACTCTTAATTGTGGCATGTGGAATCTAGTTCCGTGACCAGGGATCAAACCTGGGCCCCTACATTGGGAGTGCAGAGTCTTAGCCAGTGGACCACCAAGGAAGTCTCTGCATTTGTCTGAGCTGATGTATTATATATGAATTCATATAAGTATGTATGGGGAAGGTATGGTGTTTTACAGTGTCAAAATAGAAGGAACTTTAAAAAATAAAGCAGATATTATTTATTCCTAAAGTGTTTTCAGAAAGGCAAGAGAAAGGTTTTATCTCATTGTCAGTGATTTTAAAGCAGAGTTGAAATATAATTGCCAAGGGACAGGAATCCACAGTATACTGTTGGAGAGTCAGCCATCTATAGAGACTATGGTGACTATGCAGGGAGGTCTCTTATCAGTCTAGATTTTTAAAAATCGTTTCCAAAATTAAAGTGGATTATAGAAGAAACAAGAACCATATTTACATACTGTGTTAGTTTTTTTTTTTTAATTTTAAGTATCATGGTACTAAAAGCATAGCAAGTAGGATGAAAATGACTAAAAGGCAAGTAAACAAAAAGATATCTAAGGAATAAGGGATACCGAGCTGCTTTAGATGAATGAATCTATTTTCAGAACTAGATGAATTACCTACAAAGATATAGGAACAGGTGTTTGTATATGATAAAAATATATGGAACCTTCCTGAG
>NW_011493242.1:17551-18510 GCF_000754665.1 Bison bison bison | reverse complement strand
AAGATACGGAAAAAAGTCCATAGATATAATGTATTTTGATTTAATTAATATATTTCAAAAATATTTTGTGACATCTATTTATAGAGAAAAATGGAGAAATGTAGATTGGATGATATTCAGCAAAATGGATTTACAGTTTATCAAATCATTTCAGCTCCTACCCCCACCCCATGCACAGTCCTTATTTCAAAACAAATAAAATGTGCAATATTTCTGCTCTTGGTCTTGTCCTACTCAACATTTTAATGATATGTATAATGACACAGAAGGCATACTTATCAAATTTGCAGATGACATAAAGCTTGGAGCAATAGCTAATACACTGAGTAACTGAATCTTAATTCAAAACAATCTTGACAGGCTGGAACTCTGGCCAAAGCTAACAAGATGAAGTTTAATAGATATAAATGTTAAGTCCTGTGTTTAGGTTCAAAAAAACCCAACTGTACAAATACTGGATGAGAGGAAATTTGGCTTAGAGGCCATTTCTGTGGGGTGAAAAGTCAGTTATTTTTTGGCTTATAATCTCAATGTGAGCCTCCAACTTCCATTGATAGAAGACAGTTGATTGAAAAAGTATTTGTTATAGCCCCACTAAGTGCCAACTACATTCATTATATTATTTAACTCTTATATTAGTATCTCTTCAAGATAGTTATACTTATTCCTAGTTTACAGATAAAAAACCAAATTAATTTGTTCATCTGTATGCTGCTACTAAATGTTAGAACTGCAATTCAAATTTACTTCTCCTAGTGCCAGGTTTGGCATAGACCTCCTGGATCATAATCAGAATTTGCATTTTAACTGGATCCTGAGGGGAACTGTCTGCACAGTAAAACTTGAGAAGCACACCTGCCTCAGGTTAGCATTATAGAGACAAAAAAGTAACATCATTTGGGGAGAAGGCTGGCTGGTTGGCTAGTGGCTTTGGTGGGGCTCACGGGGGGGGGGTTTTA
>NW_011493242.1:16937-17096 GCF_000754665.1 Bison bison bison | reverse complement strand
GTATATGATAAAAATATATGGAACCTTCCTGAGAATTGTGTAAAAACTGTGTCTAACAGTCTCCAGTCACAGAATGCATATGCTACCAATGACTATAAAACTAATTCTTGCTTGTTGAAATTGCCAGATTGTTAATAGATTGCTAGATTGAGCACTTAG
>NW_011493242.1:11744-16837 GCF_000754665.1 Bison bison bison | reverse complement strand
TTTGAAAGCATCAAGTGGTCAGGAAAGGCCTTTGAGCTAAAGTCTGAGTGACAACATGGCCCTAGCTATATGATGAGCTAATGGAAGAGCATTCCAGGTAAAAGGAAGAGTAGATGCAAAGACTGTGAGGAAGGAGTGAGCCAGGTGTGGTCTAGGATGGTATGAAATGGGGACCATGAGGATGAAAAGGCCAGATGTCCAAAGGTAGATTGTGATTCACGGATTTTGGAGGACCTTCCTACCAATGGCAACATACAGCAATGAAAGGGAGAGTGAGCCCCTCATCACACATACATTCCCATGCAGGCCAGGTGACTCATCAGGGAAGAATTTTACAAGTAAGACATTGGAGGGGATGTTCTCCAAGTCTTAACCATCCTAAAAATCACATAGGATGGTAAAGAAGTATTTTTGTTCCTTATCGCTATAGCTCTTCCTAGAAAAGAAAACCAATTGCTATTTTAAATATTTATTTTTTATTTTTATTTATTTGTTTGTCTGTGGTGGTTCTTAGTTGTGGTACATGGGATCTTTAATTGAGGCATCTGAACTCTTAGTTGTGACATGTGGGGTCTTGTTCTCTGACCAGGGATCGAACCCAGGCCTCCTGCATTGGGAGCACAGTCTTAGCCACTGGATCACCAGGGAAGTCCCCCAAAGTTGGTATTTTAAAATGTCTTTATTATTATCTTTATTAGTAGTATTTATCTCTCTCTCCCCATGCCCTCTCATAATTGCAAGTATAAATCAACCCCAGGGTAAATTGTGGCTGCAATTAAAATGGTATATTAGCTTAATCACAAATAAATAGCCCTTCTGCTGTTATCTCAAGATGGAATGTATGTGATTATGGCTAGAGTACCTTTTCTCCTCTGTGCCACTCTAAGCTATGGCGGCAGGCTGAAAAGTAACTGATTGGTTACCATGGTTTCCAAATGGAGGCAATGTAGCATGTAATTATTGCATACAGCTATCATTACTAAATTTTGTATGACATTTGATGTAATTCAATAAATAATTTGAGTCATAGCTCTAGAAGGAGGTGCAACTGCTTAAAGGGTAATGTTTTAGGGAAAATTACATAAACTATTTATATACAGCTGTGAGGGGCGCTGAGGAGTAAAATTTGGTACTGGTTCTAATTGCTTTGCTCCTATCACAAGAAAAATTGGATAAATGAGGTTTCAGGTCTGCCTTGATAGGTAAAGTAGTGTTGATTCAGGTAAGAAATGAAGTAAAACCCTTCATTTGGTTTTTAGCATGGTACTTAGTGAATCTTATTTCCCTGGGTTTGTACTTTAACAATGAAATAAAAACGTATGCTTTGTGAAACATATAATAAAGAAGAGAGAGAGAGAGACTTTCAAACCAGTCTCCCATCTCCTCCCTCCCTACAGATTCCAGAGCAAGTTTCCCCAATTTGTCACCGAGTGCTAACTAATTAAGGAGTTGTCACTTTCCTGGCCTTCTCTCAGTGCTATGCTCACTACAGCATATAAATGTGGGTGTGAGGGTAATCCTTCATTATATATTCAAGGGAACTGCCAAGTGTTTCCATTTGTATTGTTATCATTTGAAGATAAATCATTCCAATTTATTTTAATAAAAGGCAAACAGACATGTATCTGTGTTAATCTGCTTTATGTCTTTGATAACCTGCGCTCTTAATCGATTTTCCCAATCACTTGCTTTCTGTATTACTGTGTGAGAAAGCCAAAGGCTTAACTAAGTCACAAATTGGTACTAGCACAGGGAAATGGAGAAAGACTGATGCACAATTCTTGGTAACCTTTTTATAAACCACATGTCCTTCTGTTATGTTTGTAATTCATCAGGAGCAATCTGGGATACTTGTGGGGAATCTTCTCATGGCTTCCCTATCTCCTGAGTTCTTCTCAAGCATATGTATGATGTTATGTGCTCTTTGTTATTCAAGATGATGTTGGAGGTGGGGTACAGTGAAGGACAAGGAAGGGGTATTAGACTCAGTTCCTTCTCAAGTCTACTTGGGGGAAATGAGAAGCACACACAACATAGGCAGCATATTAGTAGAAACACATTAGACATTGTAGTGTAGCTAAGCTGGGTTTAACACCTTCTCTCAGTTTATCTACAGTCCTAATTCACCTCTCTGGACCTCTATTTTCTTAGATGTCAAATGGGGATACTCAAAGCTGGCTAAGAGTGTACATGCGAGGATCCATCTGATAAAATATTAAATTGGCCAGAAAGTTCATTCTGGTTTTTCCATACACTCTTACTGAAAAACCCAATGAATTTTTTTGGCCAACCCAATAGTATGTAAACTTTATAAATGCTGTACTTGACATGGGGAGGGTATTCAATGGACTACAACAAAAATAATGACATTTGCATGTTTTACAGAGATACTGAGCATTACACACTTGGGTGGGAAAAGGAATTGGAGTGATTGGGGGAAGACATGGATGAAGTAGGATTTAAACTTAGACTTGAACAGGTAGGCATGCTTCCAAGGTATGGAAGCAAGGGAAGTATTTTAGGTGAAGGAAATATGTAGCTATCTTCCCAGTTGATTTGTTTCCCTCTCAATTTGACCTTTTTTAAATCTCAATTGATAGAACTGAACTGTTTTATTTTTAATCTATGTTTGTATTTTCTTATCTGCATGGTCATGTTCAGATTTTTTAATGTAAATTTTCTCTAACATTGATTTTATTTATTTATTTGGCTGTGATGGGTCTTTTTTGGGGGTTCCCAGGTGGTGCTAGTGGTAAAGAGCCTGCCTGCCCATGCAGGAGATGTAAGAGATGCAGGTTCGATCTCTGGGTTGAGGTCTTCTTTGGGCCGCACAGGCTTTCTCTAGTTTCAGTGAGTGGGAGCTACTCTTCATTGTGGAGCACAGGTTTCTCACTGCAGTGGCTTCTCTTGTTGTGGGGCACAGGCTCTAGGCACGTGGGCTTCAGTAGTTGTAGAACTCAGGCTCGGTAGTATGTGGGCTTAGTTGCTCCTCAGCATGAGGAATGTTCCCAGATCAGGGATCGAAGTCATGTCCCCTGCATTGCAAGGTGGATTTCCAACAACTGGACCACCAGGCAATTTCCAGATTTTGACTGATGAACACATTCACTGTTTCCCAGCAAGTACTGGGTGAAAAAATGCTATGGCGCCATCCCCGGGACTGCCAAGAAAGCAATCACAACAGACCAAATGGAAGCAAAATTTGGAAAGTGGAAGTCGTCTGCAACAGGGTTTCTTTGGCCCATTCTTCTCCTAGGGTCCCCCTTCCCCAGTGCTTATAGTTATTCCTTTTATCTAGTAGTAGCTTTCTGTTGTGCCTTGCCTGTGCTCTCCCCCTCTGTTAAAGCAATTTGATAAATGAATCTCATTAAACCCAAATGACTAGCCATAAATGTAATAGCATTCAGGGAGTTTTGGCATTTTCAGAGTCGGGTCAGGAAGACACATCAAACCCTACTCAGTAGACCCTGTCTTAGATGATAAATCAGTACAACTTAAAGTATTGTACTTTGGTGAAAATCAACCTCAGCTTTGAATAAGGCAAGTAAGCTAGACATCTGTACTTAAATTGGAGGCAGTGGTTAGTCCAATTAAGAATGGGTATCACATGCAGTGTGTTTTTGAGACAAGAGATCAGTTGAATGGATTCTTCTCTTGGGCTTGGACCTTCCTGGCTATCATATTGGTGGGAGAGGCAGCTCTGCCTGCAGTCATGCAAGTATGTCTTTCCCTGTCCATGTCTCCACTGTATCTACTGAGACATTCTCTGAACAAGAGTGTGTTGCAAGTGGATGGTGCTGAGGCAGACCAATGTGTAAAAAGTCCAGTTTGGAGATCTTCAGTAGACAGTGTAACGCTCGTGCCAGACCTCTTTGCCTTGAAAGATAGGTTTCATCAGTTGCTCTGAGCACTGCTATCAAAAAGCCTTCAATTTCCAGCTCCTTCAGGAATTATCACAGTTGTAGAGGACAGTCTTTTCTACAGTCACACCCTTTCCTCAGATGGGCTACATCCATTGACTGATTGACATGAAAATACAAAGACATAACCACCTTGGCCTACCTTAGGATCACTTTGTGGGGCCATTAGAGCTCCAGAGTTCAGAGTGGATTTGGCTGAGTCTGCCATTTGGCCTAGATTGTAGTTTGACCTCTCTGCCCACTCGTGCTGCCATCCTTCCCTCCTAAAGTGTTGGTACCAAGGATACTCCTTAAATAAACACCACACAGTCACCAAAACCTTATCTCAGAAGGTGATTCCTAAGGAACCCAAATTACACCAAGATCTTTTCTTTTAGGTTAAGTCAGTTCCCCAACCAGTGTAATGTGGGACCCTGGTCTGCCATGAAGATGAAATTGTATAGAGCTATCAGTCTTGAAGCATGACCAGGCGTGGTTTAGAGCCAGTGGGAGCCCTGGTGTCATCCAATACCTTGACCACTTATCCCAGGTGCTATGCAAACAGTTTTATTTTATATATGATCCATTCCATTTAAAGGCTGAATGAAGGCATCGTGTTTTCAGAAATCCTCCAAAGAGCCCATGTTATTCCTAGGAGGTAGAGCTAGGTTTTGCTCTTAGACATTATCACATCAAGGTTGACATAGTTCTCAATCATACAACTGGAAACTGAAAGGAAGAGCCTAGAATTCTGAGGGACTGAGATATATGGTAGATAAGTTTTGTTTGGGGAATAAAAGAAAGATGGGAGTTTATACTGAACATGGAGAAGTATCAAGTTAAGGAGACTTTATAGATTCTTTACAAATAAATCAAAATAGCTGAAGTTTACATTTAGACTGTGTTTTGCTGTTACTTTCTCTTTTTTCTACCACCCACTCAGAGTTCTTCATCTCCACGAGCTGTACATAGCATTTTTCATAATACATTATATTAATTTCACAGCTATACTTTAAATAGTGGCACAGCTGCAGTTGTCGTTGAACAGTGTATGAAATAACCTTGGAGTAGTAACTGTTATTTATTCTTACTGTGGTCGGGTTTAATTGTATGTAGGCTTTGCCTTAACTTATAGAAGACATTGTATAATCCTCATTAATAACTGTAATTCCAGAAGTTAAAAGTTATAATAAG
>NW_011493242.1:11519-11644 GCF_000754665.1 Bison bison bison | reverse complement strand
TTGGTGGAAAAGAAAAAGAATTCTAAAGGTCAAAACTTCTGTTATTTGGGTTTTTTGTAGGCTTTTGGATAGAAGGAATTATTCCAAAGTCATCTGGGGATAGAAAAGGGTTTCTCGCTGTTTAC
>NW_011493242.1:9387-9960 GCF_000754665.1 Bison bison bison | reverse complement strand
AAAATCCTAAGAATTCCCCTTGATACCACTGAATTTGGAGGAAAACGTTGTAAGGGTATAAATAAACAGTACTGGGAGAAATAAATCTTTGTGACAACATGCTCTTACATTCAAGGGCAAGAAGACTGCAAATCTTGTTTTCCAAGGAAAAGTGCAAAGTTCAGAAAACAATTTGGATACACTAGGCCTTGGTACAGGATTTCAGAAGAGAAGGAGGAACTTAAATTTCTCAACAAGTATTTCATAAAGTTGAAGCCAAATGTTGACTCCTCCTCCACTCCCCATAACTCAGGCAAGAAGTGAAGTACTCAAACTGAAGCTTAGAAGAATAGGAAAAAATAATCTCAAATAAATTGTGAATGCTATCCAGGAGAATTGACTCACATGTATATCTTAACAGACAAAATGTGAAATACACCAAGTATAATACAGATGATATAAAGTAAAATATCAGCTGTGATAATATAGTGGAACAAAAACAGAAAAGAAATGAAAGAGGGAAATAATGAGTGCAAATTGTAAAAGGAAAACCAAAGGAACCCAATCTTGAAAAAAAAAAAAACTAAAATAAAA
>NW_011493242.1:7225-9287 GCF_000754665.1 Bison bison bison | reverse complement strand
AGTATTTCAAAATTCTTCATGCTATGGAAGAATTTACAAAGAATATTGACCAAGTACAAGCAGCGCAGAAGGATCAGAAGATGAATAAGATGCCAAAAAAGATTGAGTAAGCAAATTGAGAACAAAGATATCACATTCCTAGCTTATAAATAAATGAGAAAGATTCAGCATAAAAGGAAATTATAGTATAAAATCTAGATAAGAAAAATATTTAGATATAGTATAGAGGAAAATCACAAATAAAGACAAAAACTAAAACTTAAAGGAGTATACCTCATAGCAAGAAAAATTATTTAGAATCAATGAAGCTGAGACATTCCGGTTAACCCATTGTACTGAAGGATAAAGACGCAATTCTTAAAGAGTCACAATTCTGCATATACTCAGGCAGAAAAATTAATTCACAGGTAGAAAAAATCAAGGCAGTCTCATAGTTCTTCATGGTAATATTTAATGCCTTGAGACAGTGGTGAGATTCCTAAAGTTTCCAAGAGAAAAGAAAGTGGAACCTTAGAATACGGCACATAGCCAGGTAATTTTTTTTTTTAATTATTTATTTTATTTTTTTTTAAATTTTATTTTATTTTTAAACTTTACATAATTGTATTAGTTTTGCCAAATATCAAAATGAATCCATCACAGGTATACATGTGCTCCCCATCCTGAACCCTGCTCCCTCCTCCCTCCCCATACCATCCCTCTGGGTCATCCCAGTGCACCAGCCCCAAGCATCCAGTATCGTGCATTGAACCTGGGCTGGCATCTCGTTTCATACATGATATTTTACATGTTTCAATGCCTTTCTCCCAAATCTTCCCACCCTCTCCCTCTCCCACAGAGTCCATAAGACTGTTCCATACATCAGTGTCTCTTTTGCTGTCTCGTACACAGGGTTATTGTTATCATCTTTCTAAATTCCATATATATGCGTTAGTATACTGTATTGGTGTTTTTCCTTCTGGCTTACTTCACTCTGTATAATAGTCTCCAGTTTCATCCACCTCACTAGAACTGATTCAAATGAATTCTTTTTAATGGCTGAGTAATACTCCATTGTGTATATGTACCACAGCTTTCTTATCCATTCAGCTGCTGATGAACATCTAGGTTGCTTCCATGTCCTGGCTATTATAAACAGTGCTGCGATGAACACCACTCCCAGACTGGAAAGAACTTGAGAAGTTCTTAGACATCAAAACAAAAACTTGCAGAAATAGTATACAAAAATTAGATTAAATATATTAGGGATTAGGCCTGCAGATGGAATGCTTAGGGGCAGTGGGAAGAGAGAAGTATTAAGTGTGATAACCACCTTACCTTTCATAGCATCTGGTCACATCTAAAATTGAAGCAGGTACATGAAAAAATAATGATTCCAAACGTCAAATGTTTTCTAATTTTTTTTCCCTTAATATTTTCAAGTTTGGCACTATTGACATCTTCTGCTGGGTGATTCTTGGTTGTGGAGCTCTCTTTTGCCCTGTAGCATGTTTAGCAGCCTCCTTGGCTTCTACCCACTAGATGCCAGTAATACCTAGTTGTGATGTCCAGCAATGTTGTCAGAATGTTGTCAGATGTTCCCTAGGGGACAAAATTTCTTCTATTTGAGAACTATTGCATTAGGTGGGTCTTTTAGAAAGAAAGATTTTTGTGACAAAGGAACAATTATACTCAGCATTTCCTTGAGATTCACTTTTGTCCTGTTATATTTTAGTGGAATTAAATTTAGTATTTCAAAAAAGTAGCTTATTGTATATATGAATCTTTTGTTAAAGTAATTTTGACTCCTTATCTATGGCTATCAAGCAATCATTTATTATCTCTTTTTTCAACTTTTTACTTTATATTAGAGTATAGTTGATTAACTTTACTAGCATGTGAGATGAGTGCAATTGTGCGGTAGTTTGAGCATTCTTTGGCATTGCCTTTCTTTGGGATTGGAATGAAAACTGACCTTTTCCAGTCCTGTGGCCACTGCTGAGTTTTCCAAATTTGCTGGCATATTGAGTGCAGCACTTTCACAGCATCGTCTTTCAGGATTTGAAATAGCTCAACTGGAATT
>NW_011493242.1:3431-5004 GCF_000754665.1 Bison bison bison | reverse complement strand
CATTATGAGCATTATAGTCAACTATACAGTGAATGGAGGAGGGCATGGCAACCCACTCCAGTATTCTCGCTTGGAGAATCCCATGGACAGAGGAGACTGGTGGGTACAATCCATGGGTTGCAGAAGGGTCGGACACGACTGAAGCGACTTAACACACACACATACAGTGAAAACTCATGTTTATCTGGAAAGTTGGTGCCTACCTAGACACTCTGTGTTCATAACTATTTCTGGGTAAGAGTTGTGACCAGAAAAGGTACCTGCAATTCAGTGTCAGAGGCATGGACAGTAGAGTTTGACCTAGCAGAATGCCCATGGTCAACCTTCTAAGACCCTCTGAATAGTGAAACTATGGAAATAAAAGCTCTCAAATTAAATGGAAAAATGTCAGCATGCAAGAAAAGCTGTATTCATTTTATATTATTTTTTCAAGCCTCTGTTTATGTAATGATCCAGTTATGTTAGTTGCCTTAGAGAACATAAAAACATAATACTGTGAAGCAAGCTGAAATTATAGTTACAGGTATTTCTGTGCTAACCCTCCCAGACTTCATTTACCCATTGACATTAGATCTTCCTGGTTATTTGCAAGTTGCTGTTAAGTCTCTGTTGCAGAATTTCTGATCTGAAATTAAGAAAAATAGCAAAGTGCTAATTCTCACTAACCAACCATGGATTGTGTTTTGAGTATTGCCTTTGCATTCTTTGAGCATTTTATTTTATTTTTACATTAATTTATTTATTTTAATTGGAGGCTAATTATTTTACAATATTGTAGTGGCTTTTGCCATACATTGACATGAATAAGTCATGTGTGTACATGTGTCCCCCATCCTAAACCCCCATCCCACATCCCTCCCCACCCCATCCTTCAGGGTCATCCCAGTGCACCGGCCCTGAGTGCCCTGTCTCATGCATCAAACCTGGACTGCTGATCTATTCCACATATGGTAATATACATGTTTCAATGCTATTCTCTCAAATCATCCCACCTTCGTCTTCTCCCACAGAGTCCAAAAGTCTAGGGTCATCATTACCATCTTTCTAAATTTCATATATATGTATTAATATTACTGTATTGGTGTTTTTCTTTCTGAAATACTTCACTATGTATAATAGGCTGCAATTTCATGCACCTCATTAGAACTGATTCAAATGCATTCTTTTCACTCCATTGTGTATATGTACCACTGCTTTCTTATCCATTTGTCTGCCGATGGACATCTAGGTTGCTTCCATGTCCTGGCTATTGTAAACAGTGCTGCGATGAACACTGGAGTACACGTGTCTCTTTCAAGTCTGGTTTCCTCAGTGTGTGTGCCCAGCAGTGGGACTGCTTGGTCATATGGCAGTTCTAATTCCAGTTTTTAAAGGAATTTCCACACTGTTCTCCATAGTGGCTGTACTAGTTTGCATTCCCACCAACAGTGTAAGAGGGTTCCCTTTTCTCCACACCCTCTCCAGCACTTATTGTTTGTAGACTTTTTGATAGCAGCCATTCTGACCTGCGTGAGATGGTACCTCATTGTGGTTTTGATTTGTATTTCTCTGATAATGAGTGATGTTGAGCATC
>NW_011493242.1:0-326 GCF_000754665.1 Bison bison bison | reverse complement strand
GTTGTCCTCATTTTTTTAAATTCTTTTTTCTTTTTACCTCTGTGCTTCTTTTATTTCCAGCATTCTATCTTCCACCTCACTTATCCCATCTTCTGCCTCAGTTATTCTACTGTTCATTGCCTCCAGAGTGCTTTTGATCTCAGTTATTTAAATATTCATTATTGATTGACTCTTTTTTATTTCTTCTAGGTTCTTCTTAAACATTTTTTTTTGCATCTTCTCAATCCTTGTCTCTAGTCTATTTATCTGTGACTCCATTTTGTTTTCAAGATTCTGGATCATTTTCACTATCATTATTCTGAATTCCTTTTCAGGTAGACTCCATA
>NW_011493241.1:7213-7367 GCF_000754665.1 Bison bison bison | reverse complement strand
TTGTATATGTATATTTGCATTTAAAAGCTTATCACTTGGTATTAGGATCTGAAGTATGTTTCCTCTCGCTAGTCATTTATGCTGATCTACAATGAGCTTGTATCACCTGGGTGGTTAGACGGATGAGTAGACTGACTGAAAGATACACAGATAC
>NW_011493241.1:5657-7113 GCF_000754665.1 Bison bison bison | reverse complement strand
AGTGAAAGTGAAGTCACTCAGTCGTGTCCGACTCCTAGCGACCCCATGGACTGCAGCCCACTAGGCTCCCCCATCCATGGGATTTGCCAGGCAAGAGTAGTGGAGTGGGGTGCCATTGCCTTCTCCAGGGCTAGTGCTCTGCAACAAGAGAAGCAACTGCAATGAGAAGCCTGCCCGCCACAACTAGAGAACAACCTCCACTGGCCACAGCTAGAGAAAAGCCCACACAGCAATGAAGACTCAGCACAGCCAAAAATAAAGTTCTTCCTTTAAAAAAATCTAATTATCTGCAACATATTTGCAGAGTTCAGAAAGATATATATCTATAAATCTGTGTATTGGTATCATCTATACATTTACATATTTTATCTATATGTATAAATATAAAGATATAGACAGAGAATGAGATAATATCTCTACATTTATAGAGAGAATGAAAGAATAATTTGATAAAGAAAATACAGCAAAACAGTCATAATCAGGAAATCTGGGTAGAGAGTATATAGGCATTCCTCATACTATTCTTTCAACTTTTAAGTCTGAATTACCTCAGAATTTAAAAGTTCCAAGAATACATATTTCATATTTCAAGCACATACATCTGGCATAAGATGGTACTAATTTAAAAAGAGAAGCTACTCCACGATTTGCTCTCCTTCTTGGCACTTGAAGCAAGAGCCCTATGACTGATTTCGTAACTTATCCTTTACAGTGCATATCAAACTAGAGATTTACTTGTCTGTGTCCTTCCCAGAGGATAGAAATACATGGGGAGCCTCCCATTTTGTTTCACAAGACCAACACAATATTGATAATAGAATTTGACAAACCAAGCACACAAAAATCCATGGACCAAGACGAATCATAAATACAGACACACATATAAGAAACAATTCAATTCTAGCAATGGCTTAAAAGAAAATAATAAACCATCCATATTCAGGATTTATTTCAAGATTATAAGGTTAATTCAGCATGAGGAAATCTAGACAAGTTAAATGAGATACTCCATGTGAGTCTCTTGATAAACAGTGAAGAGATTTTTCTTGAGCAACACTTTTTGTGAACTAGGAATAACAGAACACAATAAAAAATACTAGAAAAAAAGAAAAAGTACATTGGGGGTAAATGCTAGAGGCATTACAACCCAAGCTAAGAATATTATACCCATTATCATTGCTATAATTCAACATTATTCTGAGGCTCTAGTCAATTATAGTAAAAGGAAAGGAAGAGACAAAAATTGTAATTGTTTCTTAATTTCATGATTACCTTTCCAAAAAATCCCCCAAAAGCTATGACTTAATAAAATAGTTATAATTAGATACAATATAGATATAGCAAAGCTTTACAATAAGCATCAGGAGTTGGCAAACTTCTTCCCTGAAGGTCAGAGAGTAAATATTTTAAGCTTTACCTGTCACATGGGCTTTCCAGGTCATATGGTCTCTACAGC
>NW_011493241.1:2431-2962 GCF_000754665.1 Bison bison bison | reverse complement strand
ATTGTGTACTGGTCTCTTCCAAATTAAACAGCAATTTCATATCAACCAGTTCCCAAGCCTTGGTTTTCACATTTCCCTTCAAATGACTCCCTGAATCAACTTTGTCATATTAAACTACTACATTCAGACCGTGTGGGTAAAAGTTTGGTGGTAATATTGTTATTGGTTTTTGCAGGACCACCCCTAACATCTGTTTCAGCAATACAAACAGAGTGTACAGGTAAACTGTCTGGCAGAATGCATGTGACATTTCCTTCAATTCTTCTGCAAGGTGACTTTGCTACTCTTTCCACCAGCATCTATTTCCCCTGCCTTGAATCTGGGCTGGCCTTATAACTTGCTTTGACCAGAAGAAAATGGCAGGGCAAGTTTTCATGAGTTTCAAAGCTAAGCCTTAAGAGGCCTTTCATCTTCCACATTAAATCCCTTTGAATGGAGCCCTGAGACTGCCCTCTGAAGAGGAGGAGGTAAGGCCACATGAAGAAAAACCAAGCCAACACCAATGGCCAGGCATGTGATTGAGACTATCAT
>NW_011493241.1:912-2331 GCF_000754665.1 Bison bison bison | reverse complement strand
CTCCAGCTGAATGCAGCTATATGAATGAGCCTAAGACAATACTCCACAGAGGAACCCCACCAAACCCCAAATCATCATAAGAAATATTAAACCACTCATTTCAGGCCTTTAAGGTTTGGGGTGGTTTGTTCCACAACAAAGACTAACTGAAACAGAGGCCCACACACAAAATCTAAATGTTGAAAAGATCTATTTACAATATATTCATACTTTCATAAAGACCTGGAGGGCCAGGTATGGATTCTTAAACCCCTTGACATTTAGGGAAGCTCTCAGAGAAATGAACCCCTGGAAGAGATCCAAAGAGGCCCTGAAAGGAAGCTTGGGGCCATCTTAGAGGGGATTCTGGGTTGCAGAAGGAGAGGGCTGTTGCTTTGGCCCCACAGACTCCTTGTCCAGGGGAGAGGCGTGGCCAGAGCAGGGCAAAGAGGAACTTTCTAAATGAGGGGCCCAAGGCAGACGCCACTCTTGCCCAAGTCTAGGGGCAGAACTGGCTATCTGTATAAGTTAACAGAAAGACACAATAGACTGATCTGCCATTTTTTCCTTTCTTAAAGCCACACTCAATTACATATGGAAGACAATCAGTAGGAAGTTTGTGCATAGCTAAATATGTATCCATGAGCTTAAAAAAAAATCTTTCATTACAAGATGAGAAGGTCCCCAAATTCCTAATACTAAACTCCAACTCTCTTTCAACTGCTGGCTACCACTCTAACCTAAAGATATGCACCAAATCATTTTTTTAAGGGCAGCCAATATTTTAATGACATTGGAAAGATGACATCCTGGGTGATTTTTATCCTTAATTAATGCCAGAATACATTTATGTTTGAAGTAATGGAAACCCAATGAGTTTTCAGCTAAACATGAATGACTAGCCAAAAAAGTATAATCTGCATAAATGTAGATATGCATACTACAGTTTGGTTATGTGTGGTTCTTCCAGGTTTAAAAGTAAGGCTACTTATTTCCTTAGCCTAGACATTCTATGAAAATTTCAAACAGCTTTATGTCTTCAATGAAGTGACTAATATACAAGCATCCTAATCGCTACAGAAATTCAAATTCCCCACCACTCTCAATCCTTCCACACACTCCCCCAAGAAGCAAAAAAAAAAAGTGTTTTAGAATCTAAGTTTGGCAAAGCTTAAACTAACTTAACATTTTTATCTTTCTTTTTTAATTAATTATTTTAATTGGAGGCTAATTACTTTACAATATCATAGTGGTTTTTGCCATACATTGACATGAATCAGCCATGGGTGTACATGTGTTCCCCATCCTGAACCCCCTCCATCTTCCCTCCCCATCCCACCCCTCAGGGTCATCCCAGTGCACCAGCCTTGAGCACCCTGTCTCATGCATCAAACCTGGACTGGCGATCTATTTCACATATGGTAATATACATATTTCAAT
>NW_011493241.1:0-812 GCF_000754665.1 Bison bison bison | reverse complement strand
TTTTCTTTCTGACTTACTTCACTCTGTATAATAGGCTCCAGTTTCATCCACCTCATTAGAACTGGCCCAAAAAATATGGAATGCTTCACAAACTTGTGTGTCATCCTTGTGCAGGGGCCATGCTAATCTCTGTATCATTCCAATTTTAGTATATGTGCTGCCAAAGCGAGCACAATATTTTTATCTTTCAAAA
Source organism: Bison bison bison (assembly GCF_000754665.1). Lineage (NCBI taxonomy): Eukaryota > Metazoa > Chordata > Mammalia > Artiodactyla > Bovidae > Bison > Bison bison. The sequence continues at coordinate 619 of NW_011493241.1, read as the reverse complement.
TTAATTAGGTTGCCTCCAATTACAATTTTTGTTTCTGCTACTATTTCATCACTAATATGTAATATGCAAATATGTTAGGACACAAAGTTTTCATTTTAGTTTATATTTATGGTTAATCGGGCTCTGCAGTCACAGAATGAATCTGCTGTGTGACACCTCAGGGACATGGATCACAGAAGTTTCAGTCCCATACAATATTCACATAAGCACACTGTTTACTGGCTACCTTCCCAAATCCCCCAGCCCCAAACCCTCAAATGTATCCCATCTCCTCAGTATTCTTGCAGGTATCTAAACTGCAAGATCAGCTCTGACCTCAGTCCTGATACAAAGTGGAGAATACATCACTCACACTGAATTTGGAACTGAGCCCACTAAGTGGAAAAACTCCAGCTACAGCCTCTCAATTCATCATTCACAGTTCACAGCTGGGCACAGGGTTGCACTTTATACAGAGGAGCTGTGACTTAAAATTGCAAGGGACCATAATTGTCAAGACACCAAAACTCCTTTCCCCCTACTCAGTTCATGGATAAAACTCAGAGAGTCTTCTTTTAATAAAAGAAATACGATGACAAAGAAACTCTGCGAAATGCCAGGCTATGTAGTCCCTCAAGTC
>NW_011493240.1:15422-15846 GCF_000754665.1 Bison bison bison | reverse complement strand
GGACAAATGATTTAATAGGTTAACTTTATTAAATGCAAACAAATTAGATGGTGACCCACTCCAGTGTTCTTGCCTGGAAAATCCCATGGATGAAGGAGCCTGGTAGGCTATAGTCCATGGGATTACAAAGAGTCAGACACAACTGAGTAACTTCACAACAACACAACTAAATGAAAACTAATGTAATATATTCTTCTTTAGTTTAATTATAATTGTGTTTTAGTATAATATTTAATGGGAATGATTAAACACAATAGGAGAACCATCTATCATAGGCTGCCTCCGAAAATATTTAATTATTGTGGAGAACTGTAAAGGCAATTAAAATGCCCCACAAACAGATGGAAAGAGGGAAAGGTGCAGCAAAAAGATAAAGCACCATCAATAAGATCTCTGTGTGATAAATAATAAAGGGAATATTGTT
>NW_011493240.1:13565-13782 GCF_000754665.1 Bison bison bison | reverse complement strand
AAGTGGGCCTTAAGAAGCATCACTATAAACAAAGCTAGTGGTGGTGATGGAATTTGAATCAGTTCTAAACAGGTGGATGAAACCGGAGCCTATTATATAGAGTGAAAGAAGTCAGAAAGAAAAACACCAATACAGTATACTAACGCATATATAAGGAATTTAGAAAGATGGTAACGATGACCCTATATGCAAGACAGCAAAAGAGACACAGATGTAT
>NW_011493240.1:12911-13465 GCF_000754665.1 Bison bison bison | reverse complement strand
TTTTTGGACTCTGTGAGAGAAGGTGAGGGTGGGATGATTTGAGAGAATAGCATTGAAACATGTATATTATCATATGTGAAACAGATCACTGATCCAGGTTCGATGCATGAGACAGGGTGTTCAGGGCTGTTACACTGTGATGACCCTGAGGGATGGGATGGGGAGGGAGGTGGAAGGGGGTTTCAGGATGGGGAACAGATGTACACCCATGGCTGATTCATGTCAATGTATGGCAAAAACCACTACAATACTGTAAAGTATTTAGACTCCAATTAAAATACATAAATTAAATAAAGTCCTAATAGATGATGCTGTCAAAGTGCTGCACTCAATATACCAAAAAATTTGGAAAATTCAGCAGTGGCCACAGGGCTGGGAAAAGTCAGTTTTCATTCCAATCCCAAAGAAAGGCAATCCCAAAGAATGTTCAAACTACTGCACCATTACACTCATCCCACACACTAGTAAAGTAATGCTCAAAATTCTCCAAGCCAGGCTTCAACAGTACATGAACTGTGAACTTCCAGATGTTCAAGCTGGATTCAGAAAAGGCA
>NW_011493240.1:11157-11762 GCF_000754665.1 Bison bison bison | reverse complement strand
CTGCAGTTTATGGGGTTGCAAAGAGTCAGACACAACTGAGTGACTAAACTCAACTGAATGTAGGGATTTACTATATGCCTCAAGAATTTAATTTCTAGTTTTTCAGTTTAATTCAACAATGAGTAAATATTATCATCATGAGCAAAGACAGTTTGAGCTAGATATTGTGGTGGACACTACTAAGAAAGAATAAATTAGTCTCTGCTGTCAAACATCTCTTAGAATTAGACTGGATCATGATGAAATAAAAGATATGCAAATAAATAATTACATTACTAAGCAAACCATGGTAAATAGTCAAGAATAGCTATGAACTACTTTTGCAAATTAGTAAATAAATAAAATGAGTTGAAGTTCTACTATATCCTAAAATACATTGTTGAACTCGTCCGTTATTACTGAATAATAAGCAACCACAAAAATCTCACAAGCATTTTTTTATTTCACATGGTTGTGAACCAGTTCAGTTAAGTTCAGTCACTCAGTCGTGTCCGACTCTTTGCAACCCCATGAATCGCAGCATGCTAGGCCTCACTGTCCATTACCAACTCCGGGAGTTCACTCAGACTCACATCCATCGAGTCAGTGATGCCATCCAGCCATCT
>NW_011493240.1:7799-10454 GCF_000754665.1 Bison bison bison | reverse complement strand
CTGGGCTTTCTTAAATATCTTTCAGTTGACTAAGGTTTACTTACTCTAGTCTAAGCCTAGCTGGGGCAGCTTAGCTAAGGCAGCTCCTTTCTGTATGTCTTTCATTATCCTCTTGGGTCTAGCAAGGTATGCTCTTCTTATGGCAGTTCTATGGGAAGAAGGAGAACAAGTCTAAATTTGGAAACACTTTTCAGGTCCCTCTCTGTAACATATTTTCTAAAATCAGATGGGCCATAGTCATGGCCAACCCCAGAATGACAATGGGAGGGCACTGCAAAGTTCATGGCAAAAGATGTGATTATATAATCTTATCACAAAGTATAGAAAAAAGATTTGGAATGATACAATCTACCCCAAATATTAAGTTTTAAAAGCAAGTTGCATAGGTGAAGGCACAGGCAGGCATATCATTGGAACAAAATTATAGGCCAAATTAAGACAGAGGAGTATCAACTTAATTTATAATAAAAGGCACTATTCAAAACCAAAGTGAGGCTTCCCTGGTGGTTCAGTTGTTGACAATCCACCCTGCAGGGCATGGGACACTGGTTCGATCCCTGATCCTGGAAGATCCCACATGCCTGAGGTCAACTAGGCCTGAGCACCAAAACTGCTAAAGTCTGAGCACTGAGAGCCTGTGCTATGCAACTAGAGAGTGGCCCCCACTCGCCACAGCTACAGAAGGCCCAAGCACAGCAGTGAAGACCCAGCACAGCCAAAAATAATAAATTAATTAATAACACAAGTTAAAAGAAACAAGTAAAGTACAGGTTAGTAAACAAAAGATGTTGGGAACTTTAGCTCACAATTCATAAAAACTGTCAGGTTAGATCTTTACCACATATAATAAATACATTCAAATAAATTCCACATGGTTTAAAAGATAAAATACGAAAAATGAAATAATAACATCTAGAAGAAAATGTTGGTAAATATGTAATCAATCTTGAAAAGGGAAGGACCTTCTAAATCTCAAAGAAAAAAATCAACAGATAGCAAAACATATAAAATGAACATTAATAGCAAAAAACTTAAAGGACAAAAATAGAAAAATATTTCAGACAAAAGCTCATAAGCTTTATATATTAAGCTTTTTAAAAAGTTCATAATAAACTTACTAACATTCAAATTTAAAATGGACAAAAAAAATCAAGAACAAAAAGCAATCCATGAGTGACATGAGAGAAGATAATAGAGCATGATATTTCAGAAATCCATCCTTCCACAGAAATAACAAACTGTAAGGAACTGTCTAAGGCAACTATTTTGGAAATCTGAATTGATTTCCAAATAATACTTGCAGCATCTAGGGGAGAGCTTGGTGAAAGTTTGATGAAGAGGATAGTAAATTTCAGTCAATTTTGGCCATCATAGTTATTAGCTACTATCCTCCAACCACTAACACTATGGCAGGCAACTATGCAGAATACACCCCATAATCCTGATAGTACTTGCTACAGCCAGATAGACGAGCAGTAAAAACTTGTTCCCTAGGGATACAGATTTTGAAATTTGATTGCTGGTTGCTGCTTTTTATCACTGAGAGACTGGCATAGAGATCAGCCACTGTTTCAACACCAAAGGGCTAACATGCCTTCCTAGCCACAGGGGATTTAAAAGACACAAGACTACTTCATTCACTACTGAGAGCCAGATATTTAAGGAAATCTTGCCAGGTCACCAGTTGACTGCAGGGGAAAAAAAAAAAATGAAAGAGCAACTCCAGTGACCACATAAAACAAAGATACACACTTTACAAAAATAGGTCAGAAAATCATTAAAGGATAGTTTCAGCTCTCAACAAGCAAAAAAACAGCAATCTAGGAGGAATGAGAAAATTAGATTTCCAGAGTTACCACAACATAATACTCAGAATGTCCAAACCTCAATAAAAATTTACAAACCATACACAGGAACATAAAATAATGGCCTATTCACAGGGAAAAAATAATTAAACAGAAATCATCACCAATTGGAAATATTAGTTAAATATATTAAATCAACTGCATTAAATAGATTTGATAAACTAAAAGAAACCAAGAAGAAGAACAAAAGGAAATTGAGAAAACAATGTCTGAACTAAATAAGGCATATAGGAACGGAGTATCTTTATAGTATTGAAATTAAGTTGGTATTATTTGAACTAGAATGCTGTAAGTTTAAGATGTAAATTGTAATCCCCAAATTAACCAACAAGAAAATAATAAAAAAACATACAAAAAAAGGAAAAAAGAAAGAAATCAAAACAGTATGGAAAGTAAATTTTACAAGGTCAGTAATGGAAGAAGTGAAGAACAGAAATATATGGCATGCAGAAAATACAGCTAAATTGAAGAAATAATTTTTTTTATTGTTAATCACATTAAATATAAATAGATTTAATTATTCCATTAAAGCACAGAGATTGGCAGATTTGATTAAAAGCATAGAAAAAAAATGTTGTTTAGCCACTAAGTCATGTCTGACTCTTTTGCAACCCATAAACTGTAGCCCACCAGGCTCTTCTGTCCATGGGAGTGGGTTGCCATTTCCTTCTCTAGGGGATCTTCCCAACCCAGGGATCAAATCCACATCTCCTGCATTGGCAGGCAGATTCTTTACCACTGAGCCACCAGGAAAACCCAAAGAAAAAGATATTCCATTCAAATAGTAACC